>NW_024607987.1:0-43836 GCF_018296145.1 Oncorhynchus tshawytscha
CAAAAATCATGCAGAAATGCAAAATTGACTGGCCAGATGAACTCGGGATGGCCTGGCAGTGATAGTTGCTCCTTTCCATCGCTCGTTGTGTTGACTTCATCCTGTCCATTTTGTGATGTCTTTTCACATACAATCATATTGCAAGTGCACGTGCATTTGCAATATGGTTCAATGGGCATTTACCATATGAAATTTGACATGCTCAAAAATCATGCAGAAATGCAAAATTGACTGGCCAGATGAACTCGGGATGGCCTGGCAGTGATAGTTGCTCCTTTCCATCGCTCGTTGTGTTGACTTCATCCTGTCCATTTTGTGATGTCTTTTCACATACAATCATATTGCAAGTGCACGTGCATTTGCAATATGGTTCAATGGGCATTTACCATATGAAATTTGACATGCTCAAAAATCATGCAGAAATGCAAAATTGACTGGCCAGATGAACTCGGGATGGCCTGGCAGTGATAGTTGCTCCTTTCCATCGCTCGTTGTGTTGACTTCATCCTGTCCATTTTGTGATGTCTTTTCACATACAATCATATTGCAAGTGCACGTGCATTTGCAATATGGTTCAATGGGCATTTACCATATGAAATTTGACATGCTCAAAAATCATGCAGAAATGCAAAATTGACTGGCCAGATGAACTCGGGATGGCCTGGCAGTGATAGTTGCTCCTTTCCATCGCTCGTTGTGTTGACTTCATCCTGTCCATTTTGTGATGTCTTTTCACATACAATCATATTGCAAGTGCACGTGCATTTGCAATATGGTTCAATGGGCATTTACCATATGAAATTTGACATGCTCAAAAATCATGCAGAAATGCAAAATTGACTGGCCAGATGAACTCGGGATGGCCTGGCAGTGATAGTTGCTCCTTTCCATCGCTCGTTGTGTTGACTTCATCCTGTCCATTTTGTGATGTCTTTTCACATACAATCATATTGCAAGTGCACGTGCATTTGCAATATGGTTCAATGGGCATTTACCATATGAAATTTGACATGCTCAAAAATGCAAAATTGACTGGCCTGATGAACACAGGATGGCCGAGCAGTGATAGTTGTTCCTTTCCATCACTCGTTGTGTTGATTTCATCATGTCCATTTGGTGATGTCTTTTCACATACAATCATATTGCAAGTGCACGTGCATTTGCAATATGGTTCAATGGGCATTTACCATATGAAATTTGACATGCTCAAAAAAAAATGCAAAATTGACTGGCCTGATGAACACAGGATGGCCGAGCAGTGATAGTTGTTCCTTTCCATCACTCGTTGTGTTGATTTCATCATGTCCATTTGGTGGTGTTTTTCACTATAGAATCATATTGCAAGTGCACGTGCATTGTTGTGCAACTGGTAACCCAGATGAAAAAATAAAAATATGGTGATTTCATTATGTCCATTTGTTTATGTTTTCTTACTTTTGCAAAGTCACTGTGCATTTGCAATATGGTTCAATGGGCAGGTACCATCACAAATTTGTCATGCTATAAAAATGCTGCAGGAATGTGAAATTGATTGCCCCGATGAACACAGGATGGCCGAGCAGTGATAGTTGTTCCTTTCCATCACTCGTTGTGTTGATTTCATCATGTCCATTTGGTGATGTCTTTTCACATACAATCATATTGCAAGTGCACGTGCATTTGCAATATGGTTCAATGGGCATTTACCATATGAAATTTGACATGCTCAAAAATCCTGCAGAAATGCAAAATTGACTGGCCAGATGAACTCGGGATGGCCTGGCAGTGATAGTTGCTCCTTTCCATCGCTCGTTGTGTTGACTTCATCCTGTCCATTTTGTGATGTCTTTTCACATACAATCATATTGCAAGTGCACGTGCATTTGCAATATGGTTCAATGGGCATTTACCATATGAAATTTGACATGCTCAAAAATCATGCAGAAATGCAAAATTGACTGGCCAGATGAACTCGGGATGGCCTGGCAGTGATAGTTGCTCCTTTCCATCGCTCGTTGTGTTGACTTCATCCTGTCCATTTTGTGATGTCTTTTCACATACAATCATATTGCAAGTGCACGTGCATTTGCAATATGGTTCAATGGGCATTTACCATATGAAATTTGACATGCTCAAAAATGCAAAATTGACTGGCCTGATGAACACAGGATGGCCGAGCAGTGATAGTTGTTCCTTTCCATCACTCGTTGTGTTGATTTCATCATGTCCATTTGGTGGTGTTTTTTCACTATAGAATCATATTGCAAATGCACGTGCATTGTTTGCAACTGGTAACCCAAAAATAAAAATATGGTGATTTCATTATGTCCATTTGTTTATGTTTTCTTACTTTTGCAAAGTCACTGTGCATTTGCAATATGGTTCAATGGGCAGGTACCATCACGAATTTGTCATGCTATAAAAATGCTGCAGGAATGTGAAATTGATTGCCCCGATGAACACAGGATGGCCGAGCAGTGATAGTTGTTCCTTTCCATCACTCGTTGTGTTGATTTCATCATGTCCATTTGGTGATGTCTTTTCACATACAATCATATTGCAAGTGCACGTGCATTTGCAATATGGTTCAATGGGCATTTACCATATGAAATTTGACATGCTCAAAAATCATGCAGAAATGCAAAATTGACTGGCCAGATGAACTCGGGATGGCCTGGCAGTGATAGTTGCTCCTTTCCATCGCTCGTTGTGTTGACTTCATCCTGTCCATTTTGTGATGTCTTTTCACATACAATCATATTGCAAGTGCACGTGCATTTGCAATATGGTTCAATGGGCATTTACCATATGAAATTTGACATGCTCAAAAATCATGCAGAAATGCAAAATTGACTGGCCAGATGAACTCGGGATGGCCTGGCAGTGATAGTTGCTCCTTTCCATCGCTCGTTGTGTTGACTTCATCCTGTCCATTTTGTGATGTCTTTTCACATACAATCATGCAAGTTGCATTTGCAATATGGTTCAATGGGCATTTACCATATGAAATTTGACATGCTCAAAAATGCAAAATTGACTGGCCTGATGAACACAGGATGGCCGAGCAGTGATAGTTGCGTTGTGTTGATTTCATCATGTCCATTTGGTGATGTCTTTTCACATACAATCATATTGCAAGTGCATGCATTTGCAAAAATGCATTTACCATATGAAATTTGACATGCTCAAAAATGCAAAATTGACTGGCCTGATGAACACAGGATGGCCGAGCAGTGATAGTTGTTCCTTTCCATCACTCGTTGTGTTGATTTCATCATGTCCATTTGGTGGTGTTTTTCACTATAGAATCATATTGCAAATGCACGTGCGTTGTTGTGCAACTGGTAACCCAAAAATAAAAATATGGTTGTAAATGCATTTACCGGGACTCCTATTGTCCATGCCCGCTATGGGAGTACCCTACTACGACCCTCTATCCATGGGGGCCGCCCTGAGTGCTTTATGGACTGTTTAAAATAGGCACCTGGTAACCCAAAAATAAAAATATGGTTGTAAAATGCAAGCGAGCTACGGTCAAGCGGGATATCTCGTTGAACTCGGCACGGCCTAGGGATTATGGTAATGCCATTGCCTGCTCTCTGTGTCTTTAAGCACCGCACTTTGTCACTCCATCCTTGCTGTGTGTGTGTGTGAGAGCTTTTCTTTGACATCTGTTGGGAGAAATGACTGACTTACAGTTTATGGGGATTGCCTAATCACACATATGAAGTTTTGAAAAGATCTGACCTTTTTAACCCTTGGAAACTGCCACTATGACATCATTTAAGGCACTTCCGGTTGGCACAGGAAGCTATAAATAAACCCATATCCTGATTGGGGTATGCCTTTACAGAATCCTGAGTTTTAAGTCTTTACGTTAAGAACTGAGTTATTTACAGAGGGTTTAGTGAGTGTGTGTTATTTCAGAAAATCATAGAAAATCACAGAAATCTCGCAGAGCTCCGCAGCACACTTTAAAAAGATTCGTAAGAACACCCTGCAACTAGATCTGTAACCGTTGAAAAAAAAAAAAAAAAAACACCTATCCGTGAACATCACCAATCTGTCATTGTACGATTTCTCTTAAATGACGATAGATAAATGGCTGGTTCTTTTTTTATTGACACCGGAGGCTCCTTGACTTTGACATGAAGTGGAAAAATAATTTCTCTATTTTCATTTTGGACCTTTAATCCCAGATAAATGGCCATAACTCAAAAACCGTTGAGGCCTGGACGCCATCTTGTTCGGGGCCAACTGCCCATTATGCCAAACCTACGCTCACCGAGTTTCGGCTTCGAAATATTTTCCGTTTTCGAGATAAGGCCCCGTCGTGAATCGTGATGTTTTGTCCGATAGCAATATGATTGCTTATGCCCCCCTGTGGGATATTCTGGGACAGTGGAAAAATGACCAAAATCTTATTATTTTTGTGAAACGGAAACCGAATGTCCGACAAAGTTCATTTGATGACTTCCTGGTAGGTCCGGCCCTGCCGCTCGGCCCGACGCCGTCCGCGAATTTTAAAAACGTTTTCGGACGTCTAGTAAGGGACCGTACATTTGCAATGTGCACTTTCTCACTAACCATACGGCAAATGCCCAAATGTTCCCTTAAGGAGACAGTAGATCTAGCTGGTCTGTCATAATATAATAGAGACAGTAGATCTAGCTGGTCTGTCATAATATAATAGAGACAGTAAATCTACCTGGTCTGTCATAATATAGCAGAGACAGTAGATCTAGCTGGTCTGTCATAGTACAATAGAGACAGTAGATCTAGCTGGTCTGTCATAATATAATACAGACATAGAGACAGTAGATCTAGCTGGTCTGTCATAATATAATAGAGACAGTAGATCTAGCTGGTCTGTCATAATATAATAGAGACAGTAGATCTAGCTGGTCTGTCATGATATAATAGAGACTGTAGATCTAGCTGGTCTGTCAAAATATAATAGAGACAGTAGATCTAGCTGGTCTGTCAAAATATAATAGAGACAGTAGATCTAGCAGGTCTGTGATAATATAATAGAGACAGTAGATCTAGCTGGTCTGTCATAATATAATAGAGACAGTATATCTACCTGGTCTGTCATAATATAACAGAGACAGTAGATCTAGCTGGTCTGTCCTAATATAATAGTGACAGTAGATATAGCTGCTCTGTCATAATATAATAGAGACAGTAGATCTAGCTGGTCTGTCATAATACAATAGAGACAGTAGATCTAGCTGGTCTGTCAAAATATAATAGAGACAGTAGATCTAGCTGGTCTGTCAAATTAGAATAGAGACAGTAGATCTAGCTGGTCTGTCATAATATAATAGAGACAGTAGATCTACCTGGTCTTTCAAAATATAATAGAGACAGTAGATCTAGCTGGTCTGTCATAATATAATAGAGACAGTATATCTACCTGGTCTGTCATAATATAATAGAGACAGTGGATCTAGCTGGTCTGTCATAATATAATAGAGACAGTAGATCTAGCTGGTCTGTCATAATATAATAGAGACAGTAGATCTAGCTGGTCTGTCATAATATAATAGAGACAGTAGATCTAGCTGGTCTGCCAAATTAGAATAGAGACAGTAGATCTAGCTGGTCTGTCATAATATAATAGAGACAGTATATCTACCTGGTCTGTCATAATATAACAGAGACAGTAGATCTACCTGGTCTTTCAAAATATAATAGAGACAGTAGATCTACATGGTCTTTCAAAATATAATAGAGACAGTAGATCTAGCTGGTCTGTCAAATTAGAATAGAGACAGTAGATCTAGCTGGTCTGTCATAATATAATAGAGACAGTAGATCTAGCTTGTCTGTCATAATATAATAGAGACAGTATATCTACCTGGTCTGTCATAATATAATAGAGACAGTAGATCTAGCTGGTCTGTCATAATATAATAGAGACAGTAAATCTACCTGGTCTGTCATAATATAGCAGAGACAGTAGATCTAGCTGGTCTGTCATAATATAATAGAGACAGTAGATCTAGCTGGTCTGTCATAATATAATAGAGACAGTATATCTACCTGGTCTGTCATAATATAGCAGAGACAGTAGATCTAGCTGGTCTGTCATAATATAATAGAGACAGTAGATCTAGCTGGTCTGTCATAATATAATAGAGACAGTAGATCTAGCTGGTCTGTCATAATATAATAGAGACAGTAGATCTAGCTGGTCTGTCATAATATAATAGAGACAGTAGATCTACCTGGTCTGTCATAATATAATAGAGACAGTAGATCTAGCTGGTCTGTCATAATATAATAGAGACAGTAAATCTACCTGGTCTGTCATAATATAGCAGAGACAGTAGATCTAGCTGGTCTGTCATAATATAATAGAGACAGTAAATCTACCTGGTCTGTCATAATATAGCAGAGACATAGAGACAGTAGATCTAGCTGGTCTGTCATAATATAATAGAGACAGTAGATCTAGCTTGTCTGTCATAATATAATAGAGACAGTAAATCTACCTGGTCTGTCATAATATAGCAGAGACACTAGATCTAGCTGGTCTGTCATAATATAATAGAGACAGTAGATCTAGCTGGTCTGTCATAATATAATAGAGACAGTAGATCTAGCTGGTCTGTCATAATATAATAGAGACAGTAGATCTAGCTGGTCTGTCATAATATAATAGAGACAGTAGATCTAGCTGGTCTGTCATAATATAATAGAGACAGTAGATCTAGCTGGTCTGTCATAATATAATAGAGACAGTAGATCTAGCTGGTCTGTCATAATATAATAGAGACAGTAGATCTAGCTGGTCTGTCATAATATAATAGAGACAGTAGATCTAGCTGGTCTGTCATAATATAATAGAGACAGTAGATCTAGCTGGTCTGTCATAATATAATAGAGACAGTAGATCTAGCTGGTCTGTCATAATATAATAGAGACAGTAGATCTAGCTGGTCTGTCATAATATAATAGAGACAGTAGATCTAGCTGGTCTGTCATAATATAATAGAGACAGTAGATCTAGCTGGTCTGTCATAATATAATAGAGACAGTAGATCTAGCTGGTCTGTCATAATATAATAGAGACAGTAGATCTACCTGGTCTGTCATAATATAATAGAGACAGTAGATCTAGCTGGTCTGTCATAATATAATAGAGACAGTAGATCTAGCTGGTCTGTCATAATATAATAGAGACAGTAGATCTAGCTGGTCTGTCATAATATAGACATAGAGACAGTAGATCTAGCTGGTCTGTCATAATATAATAGAGACAGTAGATCTAGCTGGTCTGTCATAATATAATAGAGACAGTAGATCTAGCTGGTCTGTCATAATATAATAGAGACAGTAGATCTAGCTGGTCTGTCATAATATAATAGAGACAGTAGATCTAGCTGGTCTGTCATAATATAATAGAGACAGTAGATCTAGCTGGTCTGTCATAATATAATAGAGACAGTAGATCTAGCTGGTCTGTCATAATATAATAGAGACAGTAGATCTAGCTGGTCTGTCATAATATAATAGAGACAGTAGATCTAGCTGGTCTGTCATAATATAATAGAGACAGTAGATCTAGCTGGTCTGTCATAATATAATAGAGACAGTAGATCTAGCTGGTCTGTCATAATATAATAGAGACAGTAGATCTAGCTGGTCTGTCATAATATAATAGAGACAGTAGATCTAGCTGGTCTGTCATAATATAATAGAGACAGTAGATCTAGCTGGTCTGTCATAATATAATAGAGACAGTAGATCTAGCTGGTCTGTCATAATATAATAGAGACAGTAGATCTAGCTGGTCTGTCATAATATAATAGAGACAGTAGATCTAGCTGGTCTGTCATAATATAATAGAGACAGTAGATCTAGCTGGTCTGTCATAATATAATAGAGACAGTAGATCTAGCTGGTCTGTCATAATATAATAGAGACAGTAGATCTAGCTGGTCTGTCATAATATAATAGAGACAGTAGATCTAGCTGGTCTGTCATAATATAATAGAGACAGTAGATCTAGCTGGTCTGTCATAATATAATAGAGACAGTAGATCTAGCTGGTCTGTCATAATATAATAGAGACAGTAGATCTAGCTGGTCTGTCATAATATAATAGAGACAGTAGATCTAGCTGGTCTGTCATAATATAATAGAGACAGTAGATCTAGCTGGTCTGTCATAATATAATAGAGACAGTAGATCTAGCTGGTCTGTCATAATATAATAGAGACAGTAGATCTAGCTGGTCTGTCATAATATAATAGAGACAGTAGATCTAGCTGGTCTGTCATAATATAATAGAGACAGTAGATCTAGCTGGTCTGTCATAATATAATAGAGACAGTAGATCTAGCTGGTCTGTCATAATATAATAGAGACAGTAGATCTAGCTGGTCTGTCATAATATAATAGAGACAGTAGATCTACCTGGTCTGTCATAATATAACAGAGACAGTAGATCTAGCTGGTCTGTCATAATATAATAGAGACAGTAGATCTAGCTGGTCTGTCATAATATAATAGAGACAGTAGATCTAGCTGGTCTGTCATAATATAATAGAGACAGTAGATCTAGCTGGTCTGTCATAATATAATAGAGACAGTAGATCTAGCTGGTCTGTCATAATATAATAGAGACAGTAGATCTAGCTGGTCTGTCATAATATAATAGAGACAGTAGATCTAGCTGGTCTGTCATAATATAATAGAGACAGTAGATCTAGCTGGTCTGTCATAATATAATAGAGACAGTAGATCTAGCTGGTCTGTCATAATATAATAGAGACAGTAGATCTAGCTGGTCTGTCATAATATAATAGAGACAGTAGATCTAGCTGGTCTGTCATAATATAATAGAGACAGTAGATCTAGCTGGTCTGTCATAATATAATAGAGACAGTAGATCTAGCTGGTCTGTCATAATATAATAGAGACAGTAGATCTAGCTGGTCTGTCATAATATAATAGAGACAGTAGATCTAGCTGGTCTGTCATAATATAATAGAGACAGTAGATCTAGCTGGTCTGTCATAATATAATAGAGACAGTAGATCTAGCTGGTCTGTCATAATATAATAGAGACAGTAGATCTAGCTGGTCTGTCATAATATAATAGAGACAGTAGATCTAGCTGGTCTGTCATAATATAATAGAGACAGTAGATCTAGCTGGTCTGTCATAATATAATAGAGACAGTAGATCTAGCTGGTCTGTCATAATATAATAGAGACAGTAGATCTAGCTGGTCTGTCATAATATAATAGAGACAGTAGATCTAGCTGGTCTGTCATAATATAATAGAGACAGTAGATCTAGCTGGTCTGTCATAATATAATAGAGACAGTAGATCTAGCTGGTCTGTCATAATATAATAGAGACAGTAGATCTAGCTGGTCTGTCATAATATAATAGAGACAGTAGATCTAGCTGGTCTGTCATAATATAATAGAGACAGTAGATCTAGCTGGTCTGTCATAATATAATAGAGACAGTAGATCTAGCTGGTCTGTCATAATATAATAGAGACAGTAGATCTAGCTGGTCTGTCATAATATAATAGAGACAGTAGATCTAGCTGGTCTGTCATAATATAATAGAGACAGTAGATCTAGCTGGTCTGTCATAATATAATAGAGACAGTAGATCTAGCTGGTCTGTCATAATATAATAGAGACAGTAGATCTAGCTGGTCTGTCATAATATAATAGAGACAGTAGATCTAGCTGGTCTGTCATAATATAATAGAGACAGTAGATCTAGCTGGTCTGTCATAATATAATAGAGACAGTAGATCTAGCTGGTCTGTCATAATATAATAGAGACAGTAGATCTAGCTGGTCTGTCATAATATAATAGAGACAGTAGATCTAGCTGGTCTGTCATAATATAATAGAGACAGTAGATCTAGCTGGTCTGTCATAATATAATAGAGACAGTAGATCTAGCTGGTCTGTCATAATATAATAGAGACAGTAGATCTAGCTGGTCTGTCATAATATAATAGAGACAGTAGATCTAGCTGGTCTGTCATAATATAATAGAGACAGTAGATCTAGCTGGTCTGTCATAATATAATAGAGACAGTAGATCTAGCTGGTCTGTCATAATATAATAGAGACAGTAGATCTAGCTGGTCTGTCATAATATAATAGAGACAGTAGATCTAGCTGGTCTGTCATAATATAATAGAGACAGTAGATCTAGCTGGTCTGTCATAATATAATAGAGACAGTAGATCTAGCTGGTCTGTCATAATATAATAGAGACAGTAGATCTAGCTGGTCTGTCATAATATAATAGAGACAGTAGATCTAGCTGGTCTGTCATAATATAATAGAGACAGTAGATCTAGCTGGTCTGTCATAATATAATAGAGACAGTAGATCTAGCTGGTCTGTCAAGTAGATCTAGCTCGTCTGTCATAATATAATAGAGACAGTATATCATAATATAATAGGGACAGTCTATCTTGCTGGTCTGTCATAATATAATAGAGACAGTCTATCTTGCTGGTCTGTCATAATATAATAGAGACAGGAGATCTAGCTGGTCTGTCATAATATAATAGAGACAGTAGATTTTGCTGGTCTGTCATAATATAATAGAGACAGTAGATCTAGCTCGTCTGTCATAATATAATAGAGACAGTATATCTTGCTTTTCTGTCATAATATAATAGAGACAGTATATCTTGCTGGTCTGTCATAATATAATAGAGACAGTATATCTTGCTGGTCTGTCATAATATAATAGAGACTGTATATCTTGCTGGTCTGTCATACTATAATTGAGGCATTAGATCTAGCTGGTCTGTCATATTATAATTGAGGCAGTAGATCTAGCTGGTCTGTCATAATATAATAGAGACAGTATATTGAGCTGGTCTGTCATAATATATAAGAGACAGTAGATCTAGCTCGTCTGTCATAATATAATAGAGACAGTAGATTTTGCTGGTCTGTCATAATATAATAGAGACAGTAGATCTAGCTTTTCTGTCATAATATAATAGAGACAGTCTATCTTGCTTTTCTGTCATAATATAATAGAGACAGGATATCTTGCTGGTCTGTCATAATGTAATAGAGACAGTATATCTTGCTGGTCTGTCATAATATAATAGAGACAGTATATCTTGCTGGTCTGTCATACTATAATTGAGACAGTAGATCTAGCTGGTCTATCATAATATAATAGAGACAGTAGATCTAGCTGGTCTGTCATAATATAATAGAGACTGTATATCTTGCTGGTCTGTCATACTATAATAGAGGCTGTAGATCTAGCTTGTCTGTCATAATATAATTGAGGCAGTAGATCTTGCTGGTCTGTCATATTATAATAGAGACAGTAGATCTAGCTTGTCTGTCATAATATAATAGAGACAGTAGATCTTGCTGGTCTATCATAATATAATAGAGACCGTAGATCTAGCTGGTCTGTCATAATATAATAGAGACAGTATATTGAGCTGGTCTGTCATAATATATAAGAGACAGTAGATCTAGCTGGTCTGCCATAATATAATAGAGACAGTAGATCTAGCTGGTCTGTCATAATATAATAGAGACAGTAGATCTAGCTGGTCTGTCATAATATAATAGAGACAGCAGATCTAGCTGGTCTGTCATAATATAATAGAGACAGTATATCTTGCTGGTCTGTTATAATATAATTGAGACAGTAGATCTACCTGGTCTGTCATACTATAATTGAGGCAGTAGATCTAGCTGGTCTGTCACAATATAATAGAGACAGGAGATCTGGCTGGTCTGTCATACTATAATTGAGGCATTAGATCTAGCTGGTCTGTCATATTATAATTGAGGCAGTAGATCTAGCTGGTCTGTCATAATATAATAGAGACAGTAGATCTTGCTGGTCTATCCTAATATAATAGAGACAGTAGATCTAGCTGGCCTGTCATAATATAATAGAGACAGTATATTGAGCTGGTCTGTCATAATATATAAGAGACAGTAGATCTAGCTGGTCTATCATAATATAATAGAGACAGTAGATCTAGCTGGTCTGTCATAGTATAATAGAGACAGTAGATCTAGTTGGTCTGTCATAATATAATAGAGACAGTCTATCTTGCTGGTCTGTCATAATATAATAGAGACAGGAGATCTAGCTGGTCTGTCATAATATAATAGAGGCAGTAGATCTAGCTGGTCTGTCATAATGTAATAGAGACAGTATATCTTGCTGGTCTGTCATAATATAATAGAGACAGTAGATCTAGCTGGTCGGTCATAATATAATAGAGACAGTAGATCTAGCTGGTCTGTCATACTATAATTGAGGCAGTAGATCTACCTGGTCTGTCATAATATAATAGAGACAGTAGATCTAGCTGGTCGGTCATAATATAATAGAGACAGTAGCTCTAGCTGGTCTGTCATATTATAATTGAGGCAGTAGATCTAGCTGGTCTGTCATAATATAATAGAAACAGGGGATCTAACTGGTCTGTCATATTCTAATAGAGACAGTAGATCTAGCTGGTCTGTCTTAATATAATAGAGACAGTAGATCTAGTTGGTCTGTCATAATATAATAGAGACAGTCTATCTTGCTGGTCTGTCATAATATAATAGAGACAGGAGATCTAGCTGGTCTGTCATAATATAATAGAGGCAGTAGATCTAGCTGGTCTGTCATAATATAATAGACGCAGTAGATCTAGCTGGTCTGTCATAATGTAATAGAGACAGTATATCTTGCTGGTCTGTCATAATATAATAGAGACAGTAGATCTAGCTGGTCTGTCATAATATAATAGAGACAGTAGATCTAGCTGGTCTGTCATAATGTAATAGAGACAGTATATCTTGCTGGTCTGTCATAATATAATAGAGACAGGGGATCTAACTGGTCTGTCATAATATCATAGAGTCAGTAGATCTAGCTGGTCTGTCATATTATAATTGAGGCAGTAGATCTAGCTGGTCTGTCATAATATAATAGAGACAGGGGATCTAACTGGTCTGTCATAATATCATAGAGTCAGTAGATCTAGCTGGTCTGTCATAATATAATAGAGACAGTATATCTTGCTGGTCTGTCATAATGTAATAGAGACAGTATATCTTGCTGGACTGTCATAATATAATAGAGACAGTAGATCTAGCTGGTCTGTCATATTATAATTGAGGCAGCAGATCTAGCTGGTCTGTCATAATATAATACGGACAGTAGATCTAGCTGGTCTGTCATATTATAATTGAGGCAGTAGATCTAGCTGGTCTGTCATAATATAATAGAGACAGGAGATCTAACTGGTCTGTCATAATATAATAGAGTCAGTAGATCTAGCTGGTCTGTCATATGGTCTGTCATGATATAATAGAGACAGTAGATCTAGCTGGTCTGTCATAATATAATAGAGACAGTATATCTTGCTGGTCTGTCATAATATAATAGAGACAGTAGATCTAGCTGGTCTGTCATACTATAATTGAGGCAGTAGATCTACCTGGTCTGTCATAATATAATAGAGACAGTAGATCTAGCTGGTCTATCATAATATAATAGAGACAGTAGATCTAGCTGGTCTGTCATTTTATAATTGAGGCAGAAGATCTACCTGGTCTGTCATAATACAATAGAGACAGTATATCTTGCTGGTCTGTCATAATATAATAGAGACAGTAGATCTAGCTGGTCTGTCATATTATAATTGAGGCAGCAGATCTAGCTGGTCGGTCATAATATAATAGAGACAGTAGCTCTAGCTGGTCTGTCATATTATAATTGAGGCAGTAGATCTAGCTGGTCTGTCATAATATAATAGAAACAGGGGATCTAACTGGTCTGTCATATTCTAATAGAGTCAGTAGATCTAGCTGGTCTGTCATAATATAATGGAGAAAGTATATCTTGCTGGTCTGTCATAATATAATAGAGACAGTAGATCTAGCTGGTCTGTCATATTATAATTGAGTCAGTAGTTCTAGCTGGTCTGTCATAATATAATAGAGACAGTCTATCTTGCTGGTCTGTCATAATATAATAGAGACAGGAGATCTAGCTGGTCTGTCATAATATAATAGAGGCAGTAGATCTAGCTGGTCTGTCATAATATAATAGAGACAGTAGATCTAGCTGGTCTGTCATAATATAATAGAGACAGTATATCTTGCTGGTCTGTCATAATATAATAGAGACAGTAGATCTAGCTGGTCTGTCATAATATAATAGAGACAGTAGATCTAGCTGGTCTGTCATACTATAATTGAGGCAGTAGATCTAGCTGGTCTGTCATAATATAATAGAGACAGTAGATCTAGCTGGTCTATCATAATATAATAGAGACAGTAGATCTAGCTGGTCTATCATAATATAATAGAGACAGTAGATCTAGCTGGTCTGTCTTAATATAATAGAGACAGTAGATCTAGTTGGTCTGTCATAATATAATAGAGACAGTCTATCTTGCTGGTCTGTCATAATATAATAGAGACAGTAGATCTAGCTGGTCTGTCATAATATAATAGAGACAGTAGATCTAGCTGGTCTGTCATAATATAATAGAGACAGTAGATCTAGCTGGTCTGTCATAATATAATAGAGACAGTAGATCTAGCTGGTCTGTCATAATATAATAGAGACAGTAGATCTAGCTGGTCTGTCATAATATAATAGAGACAGTAGATCTAGCTGGTCTGTCATAATATAATAGAGACAGTATATCTTGCTGGTCTGTCATAATATAATAGAGACAGTAGATCTAGCTGGTCTGTCATAATATAATAGAGTCAGTAGATCTAGCTGGTCTGTCATATTATAATTGAGGCAGTAGATCTAGCTGGTCTGTCATAATATAATAGAGACAGTAGATCTAGCTGGTCTGTCATAATATAATAGAGACAGTAGATCTAGCTGGTCTGTCATAATATAATAGAGACAGTATATCTTGCTGGTCTGTCATAATATAATAGAGACAGTATATCTTGCTGGTCTGTCATAATATAATAGAGACAGTAGATCTAGCTGGTCTGTCATATTATAATTGAGGCAGTAGATCTAGCTGGTCTGTCATAATATAATAGAGACAGTAGATCTAGCTGGTCTGTCATATTATAATAGAGACAGTAGATCTAGCTGGTCTGTCATAATATAATAGAGACAGTAGATCTAGCTGGTCTGTCATAATATAATAGAGACAGTAGATCTAGCTGGTCTGTCATAATATAATAGAGACATTATATCTTGCTGGTCTGTCATGATATAATAGAGACAGTAGATCTAGCTGGTCTGTCATAATATAATAGAGACAGTATATCTTGCTGGTCTGTCATAATATAATAGAGACAGTAGATCTAGCTGGTCTGTCATACTATAATTGAGGCAGTAGATCTACCTGGTCTGTCATAATATAATAGAGACAGTAGATCTAGCTGGTCTATCATAATATAATAGAGACAGTAGATCTAGCTGGTCTGTCATATTATAATTGAGGCAGCAGATCTACCTGGTCTGTCATAATATAATAGAGACAGTATATCTTGCTGGTCTGTCATAATATAATAGAGACAGTAGATCTAGCTGGTCTGTCATATTATAATTGAGGCAGTAGATCTAGCTGGTCTGTCATAATATAATAGAGACAGTAGATCTAGCTGGTCTGTCATATTATAATTGAGGCAGTAGATCTAGCTGGTCTGTCATAATATAATAGAGACAGGGGATCTAACTGGTCTGTCATAATATAATAGAGACAGTAGATCTTGCTGGTCTGTCATAATATAATAGAGACAGTAGATCTAGCTGGTCTGTCACAATATAATAGAGACAGGGGATCTAACTGGTCTGTCATAATATCATTGAGTCAGTAGATCTAGCTGGTCTGTCATATTATAATAGAGGCAGTAGATCTAGCTGGTCTGTCATAATATAATAGAGACAGTAGATCTAGCTGGTCTGTCATAATATAATAGAGGCAGTAGATCTAGCTGGTCTGTCATAATATAATAGAGACAGTAGATCTAGCTGGTCTGTCATAATATAATAGAGACAGTAGATCTAGCTGGTCTGTCATAATATAATAGAGACATTATATCTTGCTGGTCTGTCATGATATAATAGAGACAGTAGATCTAGCTGGTCTGTCATAATATAATAGAGACAGTATATCTTGCTGGTCTGTCATAATATAATAGAGACAGTAGATCTAGCTGGTCTGTCATACTATAATTGAGGCAGTAGATCTAGCTGGTCTGTCATAATATAATAGAGACAGTAGATCTAGCTGGTCTATCATAATATAATAGAGACAGTAGATCTAGCTGGTCTGTCATATTATAATTGAGGCAGTCGATCTAGCTGGCCTGTCATAATATAATAGAGACAGGAGATCTAGCTGGTCTGTCATAATATAATAGAGACAGTAGATCTAGCTGGTCTGTCATAATATAATAGAGGCAGTAGATCTAGCTGGTCTGTCATAATATAATAGAGACAGTAGATCTAGCTGGTCTGTCATATTATAATTGAGGCAGTAGATCTAGCTGGTCTGTCATAATATAATAGAAACAGTAGATCTAGCTGGTCTGTCATATATAATAGAGACAGTAGATCTAGCTGGTCTGTCATAATATAATAGAGACAGTATATCTTGCTGGTCTGTCATAATATAATAGAGACAGTAGATCTAGCTGGTCTGTCATAATATAATAGAGACAGTAGATCTAGCTGGTCTGTCATAATATAATAGAGACAGTCTATCTTGCTGGTCTGTCATAATATAATAGAGACAGGAGATCTAGCTGGTCTGTCATAATATAATAGAGGCAGTAGATCTAGCTGGTCTGTCATAATATAATAGAGGCAGTAGATCTAGCTGGTCTGTCATAATATAATAGAGACAGTATATCTTGCTGGTCTGTCATAATATAATAGAGACAGTAGATCTAGCTGGTCTGTCATAATATAATAGAGACAGTAGATCTAGCTGGTCTGTCATAATATAATAGAGGCAGTAGATCTAGCTGGTCTGTCATAATATAATAGAGACAGTAGATCTAGCTGGTCTGTCATAATATAATAGAGACAGTAGATCTAGCTGGTCTATCATAATATAATAGAGACAGTAGATCTAGCTGGTCTGTCATAATATAATAGAGACAGTAGTTCTAGCTGGTCTGTCATAATATAATAGAGACAGTCTATCTTGCTGGCCTGTCATAATATAATAGAGGCAGTCGATCTAGCTGGTCTGTCATAATATAATAGAGCCAGGAGAGCTAGCTGGTCTGTCATAATATAATAGAGACAGTAGATATTGCTGGTCTGTCATAATATAATAGAGACAGTATATCTTGCGGGTCTTTCATAATATAATAGAGACAGTAGATCTAGCTGGTCTTTCATAATATAATAGAGACAGTATATCTAGCTGGTCTGTCATAATATAATAGAGACAGTATATCTTGCTGGTCTGTCATAATATAATAGAGACAGGGATCTAACTGGTCTGTCATAATATCATAGAGTCAGTAGATCTAGCTGGTCTGTCATATTATAATTGAGGCAGTAGATCTAGCTGGTCTGTCATAATATAATAGAGACAGTAGATCTAGCTGGTCTGTCATAATATAATAGAGACAGTAGATCTAGCTGGTCTGTCATAATATAATAGAGACAGTATATCTTGCTGGTCTGTCATAATATAATAGAGACAGTATATCTTGCTGGTCTGTCATAATATAATAGAGACAGTAGATCTAGCTGGTCTGTCATATTATAATTGAGGCAGTAGATCTAGCTGGTCTGTCATAATATAATAGAGACAGTAGATCTAGCTGGTCTGTCATATTATAATAGAGACAGTAGATCTAGCTGGTCTGTCATAATATAATAGAGACAGTAGATCTAGCTGGTCTGTCATAATATAATAGAGACAGTAGATCTAGCTGGTCTGTCATAATATAATAGAGACAGTATATCTTGCTGGTCTGTCATGATATAATAGAGACAGTAGATCTAGCTGGTCTGTCATAATATAATAGAGACAGTATATCTTGCTGGTCTGTCATAATATAATAGAGACAGTAGATCTAGCTGGTCTGTCATACTATAATTGAGGCAGTAGATCTAGCTGGTCTGTCATAATATAATAGAGACAGTAGATCTAGCTGGTCTGTCATAATATAATAGAGACAGTAGATCTAGCTGGTCTGTCATAATATAATAGAGACAGTAGATCTAGCTGGTCTGTCATAATATAATAGAGACAGTATATCTTGCTGGTCTGTCATAATATAATAGAGACAGTAGATCTAGCTGGTCTGTCATAATATAATAGAGACAGTCTATCTTGCTGGTCTGTCATAATATAATAGAGACAGTAGATCTAGCTGGTCTGTCATAATATAATAGAGACAGTAGATCTAGCTGGTCTGTCATAATATAATAGAGACAGTATATCTTGCTGGTCTGTCATAATATAATAGAGACAGTAGATCTAGCTGGTCTGTCATAATATAATAGAGACAGTAGATCTAGCTGGTCTGTCATAATATAATAGAGGCAGTAGATCTAGCTGGTCTGTCATAATATAATAGAGACAGTAGATCTAGCTGGTCTGTCATAATATAATTGAGTCAGTAGATCTAGCTGGTCTGTCATAATATAATAGAGACAGTAGATCTAGCTGGTCTGTCATAATATAATAGAGACAGTAGATCTAGCTGGTCTGTCATATATAATTGAGGCAGTAGATCTAGCTGGTCTGTCATAATATAATAGAGACAGTAGATCTAGCTGGTCTGTCATAATATAATAGAGTCAGTAGATCTAGCTGGTCTGTCATAATATAATAGAGACATTATATCTTGCTGGTCTGTCATGATATAATAGAGACAGTAGATCTAGCTGGTCTGTCATAATATAATAGAGACAGTATATCTAGCTGGTCTGTCATAATATAATAGAGACAGTAGATCTAGCTGGTCTGTCATAATATAATAGAGACAGTAGATCTAGCTGGTCTGTCATAATATAATAGAGACAGTAGATCTAGCTGGTCTGTCATAATATAATAGAGACAGTAGATCTAGCTGGTCTGTCATAATATATTAGAGACAGTAGATCTAGCTGGTCTGCCATAATATAATAGAGACAGTAGATCTAGCTGGTCTGTCACAATATAACAGAGACGGTATATCTTGCTGGTCTGTCATAATATAATAGAGACAGGAGATCTAGCTGGTCTGTCATAATATAATAGAGACAGGAGATCTAGCTGGTCTGTCATAATATAATAGAGACAATAGATCTAGCTGGTCTGTCATACTATAATTGAGGCAGTAGATATAGCTGGTCTGTCATAATATAATAGAGACAGTAGATCTAGCTGGTCTGTCATAATATAATAGAGACAGTAGATCTAGCTGGTCTGTCATATATATAATAGAGACAGTAGATCTAGCTGGTCTGTCATAATATAATAGAGACAGTAGATCTAGCTGGTCTGTCATAATATAATAGAGACAGTAGATCTAGCTGGTCTGTCATAATATAATAGAGACAGTAGATCTAGCTGGTCTGTCATAATATAATAGAGACAGTAGATCTAGCTGGTCTGTCATAATATAATAGAGACAGTAGATCTAGCTGGTCTGTCATAATATAATAGAGACAGTAGATCTAGCTGGTCTATCATAATATAATAGAGACAGTAGATCTAGCTGGTCTGTCATAGTATAATAGAGACAGTAGATCTAGTTGGTCTGTCATAATATAAGAGAGACAGGAGATCTAACTGGTCTGTCATAATATAATAGAGTCAGTGGATCTAGCTGGTCTGTCATAATGTAATAGAGACAGTATATCTTGCTGGTCTGTCATGATATAATAGAGACAGTAGATCTAGCTGGTCTGTCATAATATAATAGAGACAGTATATCTTGCTGGTCTGTCATAATATAATAGAGACAGTAGATCTAGCTGGTCTGTCATAATATAATAGAGACAGTAGATCTAGCTGGTCTGTCATAATATAATAGAGACAGTAGATCTAGCTGGTCTGTCATAATATAATAGAGACAGTAGATCTAGCTGGTCTGTCATAATATAATAGAGACAGTAGATCTAGCTGGTCTGTCATAATATAATAGAGACAGTAGATCTAGCTGGTCTGTCATAATATAATAGAGACAGTAGATCTAGCTGGTCTGTCATAATATAATAGAGACAGTATATCTTGCTGGTCTGTCATAATATAATAGAGACAGTAGATCTAGCTGGTCTGTCATAATATAATAGAGACAGTAGATCTAGCTGGTCTGTCATAATATAATAGAGACAGTATATTTAGCTGGTCTGTCATATATAATTGAGACAGTAGATCTAGCTGGTCTGTCATAATATAATAGATACAGTAGATCTATAGCTGGTCTGTCATAATATAATAGAGACAGTAGATCTAGCTGGTCTGTCATAATATAATAGAGACAGTAGATCTAGCTGGTCTGTCATAATATAATAGAGACAGTAGATCTAGCTGGTCTGTCATAATATAATAGAGACAGTAGATTTTGCTGGTCTGTCATAATATAATAAAGACAGTAGATCTAGCTGGTCTGTCATAATATAATAGAGACAGTATATCTTGCGGGTCTGTCATAATATAATAGAGACAGTAGATCTAGCTGGTCTGTCATAATATAATAGAGACAGTAGATCTAGCTGGTCTGTCATAATATAATAGAGACAGTAGATCTAGCTGGTCTGTCATAATATAATAGAGACAGTAGATCTAGCTGGTCTGTCATAATATAATAGAGACAGTAGATCTAGCTGGTCTGTCATAATATAACAGATACAGTAGATCTAGCTGGTCTGTCATAATATAATAGAGACAGTAGATCTAGCTGGTCTGTCATAATATAATAGAGACAGTAGATCTAGCTGGTCTGTCATAATATAATAGAGACAGTCTAGATCTAGCTGGTCTGTCATAATATAATAGAGACAGTATATCTAGCTGGTCTGTCATAATATAATAGAGACAGTATATCTTGCTGGTCTGTCATAATATAATAGAGACAGTAGATCTAGCTGGTCTGTCATAATATAATAGAGACAGTAGATCTAGCTGGTCTGTCATAATATAATAGAGACAGTAGATCTAGCTGGTCTGTCATAATATAATAGAGACAGTAGATCTAGCTGGTCTGTCATAATATAATAGAGACAGTATATCTTGCTGGTCTGTCATAATATAATAGAGACAGTAGATCTAGCTGGTCTGTCATAATATAATAGAGACAGTAGATCTAGCTGGTCTGTCATAATATAATAGAGACAGTAGATCTAGCTGGTCTGTCATAATATAATAGAGACAGTAGATCTAGCTGGTCTGTCATAATATAATAGAGACAGTAGATCTAGCTGGTCTGTCATAATATAATAGAGACAGTAGATCTAGCTGGTCTGTCATAATATAATAGAGACAGTAGATCTAGCTGGTCTGTCATAATATAATAGAGACAGTAGATCTAGCTGGTCTGTCATAATATAATAGAGACAGTAGATCTTGCTGGTCTGTCATAATATAATAGAGACAGTAGATCTAGCTGGTCTGTCATAATATAATAGAGACAGTAGATCTAGCTGGTCTGTCATAATATAATAGAGACAGTAGATCTAGCTGGTCTGTCATAATATAATAGAGACAGTAGATCTAGCTGGTCTGTCATATTATAATAGAGACAGTATATCTAGCTGGTCTGTCATATAATAATTGAGACAGTAGATCTAGCTGGTCTGTCATACTACAATAGATACAGTAGATCTAGCTGGTCTATCATAATATAATAGAGACAGTAGATCTAGCTGGTCTGTCATATTATAATTGAGGCAGTAGATCTAGCTGGTCTGTCATAATATAATAGAGACAGGAGATCTAGCTGGTCTGTCATAATATAATAGAGACAGTAGATCTTGCTGGTCTGTCATAATATAATAGAGACAGTAGATCTAGCTGGTCTGTCATAATATAATAGAGACAGTATATCTAGCTGGTCTGTCATAATATAATAGAGACAGTAGATCTAGCTGGTCTGTCATAATATAATAGAGACAGTAGATCTAGCTGGTCTGTCATAATATAATAGAGACAGTAGATCTAGCTGGTCTGTCATAATATAATAGAGACAGTAGATCTAGCTGGTCTGTCATAATATAATAGAGACAGTAGATCTAGCTGGTCTGTCATAATACAACAGATACAGTAGATCTAGCTGGTCTATCATAATATAATAGAGACAGTAGATCTAGCTGGTCTGTCATAATATAATAGAGACAGTAGATCTAGTTGTTCTATCATAATATAATAGAGACAGTAATCTTGCTGGTCTGTCATAATATAATAGAGACAGGATATCTAGCTGGTCTGTCATAATATAATAGAGACAGTATATCTTGCTGGTCTGTCATAATATAATAGAGACAGTAGATCTAGCTGGTCTGTCATAATATAATAGAGACAGTAGATCTAGCTGGTCTGTCATAATATAATAGAGACAGTAGATCTAGCTGGTCTGTCATAATATAATAGAGACAGTAGATCTAGCTGGTCTGTCATAATATAATAGAGACAGTAGATCTAGCTGGTCTGTCATAATATAATAGAGACAGTAGATCTAGCTGGTCTGTCATAATATAATAGAGACAGTAGATCTAGCTGGTCTGTCATATTATAATTGAGGCAGTCGATCTAGCTGGCCTGTCATAATATAATAGAGACAGGAGATCTAGCTGGTCTGTCATAATATAATAGAGACAGTAGATCTTGCTGGTCTATCATAATATAATAGAGACAGTAGATTTTGCTGGTCTGTCATAATATAATAGAGGCAGTAGATCTAGCTGGTCTGTCATAATATAATAGAGACAGTATATCTTGCGGGTCTGTCATAATATAATAGAGACAGTAGATCTAGCTGGTCTGTCATAATATAATAGAGACAGTAGATCTAGCTGGTCTGTCATATATTATAATAGAGACAGTATATCTAGCTGGTCTGTCATACTATAATAGAGACAGTAGATCTAGCTGGTCTGTCATAATATAATAGAGACAGTAGATCTAGCTGGTCTGTCATAATATAATAGAGACAGTAGATCTAGCTGGTCTGTCATATTATAATTGAGGCAGTCGATCTAGCTGGTCTGTCATAATATAATAGAGACAGGAGATCTAGCTGGTCTGTCATAATATAATAGAGACAGTAGATTTTGCTGGTCTGTCATAATATAATAGAGACAGTAGATCTAGCTGGTCTGTCATAATATAATAGAGACAGTATATCTAGCTGGTCTGTCATAATATAATAGAGACAGTAGATCTAGCTGGTCTGTCATAATATAATAGAGACAGTAGATCTAGCTGGTCTGTCATAATATAATAGAGACAGTAGATCTAGCTGGTCTGTCATAATATAATAGAGACAGTAGATCTAGCTGGTCTGTCATAATATAATAGAGACAGTAGATCTAGCTGGTCTGTCATAATATAATAGAGACAGTAGATCTAGCTGGTCTATCATAATATAATAGAGACAGTAGATCTAGCTGGTCTGTCATAATATAATAGAGACAGTAGATCTAGCTGGTCTGTCATAATATAATAGAGACAGTCTAGATCTTGCTGGTCTGTCATAATATAATAGAGACAGTATATCTAGCTGGTCTGTCATATATAATAGAGACAGTATATCTTGCTGGTCTGTCATAATATAATAGAGACAGTAGATCTAGCTGGTCTGTCATAATATAATAGAGACAGTAGATCTAGCTGGTCTGTCATAATATAATAGAGACAGTAGATCTAGCTGGTCTGTCATAATATAATAGAGACAGTAGATCTAGCTGGTCTGTCATAATGTAATAGAGACAGTATATCTTGCTGGTCTGTCATAATAAAATAGAGAGAGTAGATCTAGCTGGTCGGTCATAATATAATAGAGACAGTAGATCTAGCTGGTCTGTCATATTATAATTGAGGCAGTAGATCTAGCTGGTCTGTCACAATATAATAGAGACAGTAGATCTAGCTGGACTGTCATAATATAACAGAGACAGTATATCTTGCTGGAGTGTCATAATATAATAGAGACAGTAGATCTAGCTGGTCTGTCATATTATAATTGAGGCAGCAGATCTAGCTGGTCTGTCATAATATAATACGGAAAATAGATCTAGTAGATCTGTCATATTATAATTGAGGCAGTAGATCTAGCTGGTCTGTCATAATATAATAGAGACAGGAGATCTAACTGGTCTGTCATAATATAATAGAGTCAGTAGATCTAGCTGGTCTGTCATAATATAATAGAGACATTATATCTTGCTGGTCTGTCATGATATAATAGAGACAGTAGATCTAGCTGGTCTGTCATAATATAATAGAGACAGTATATCTTGCTGGTCTGTCATAATATAATAGAGACAGTAGATCTAGCTGGTCTGTCATACTATAATAGAGACAGTAGATCTAGCTGGTCTGTCATAATATAATAGAGACAGTAGATCTAGCTGGTCTGTCATAATATAATAGAGACAGTAGATCTAGCTGGTCTGTCATAATATAATAGAGACAGTAGATCTAGCTGGTCTGTCATAATATAATAGAGACATTATATCTTGCTGGTCTGTCATAATATATTAGAGACAGTAGATCTAGCTGGTCTGTCATAATATAATAGAGACAGTAGATCTAGCTGGTCTGTCATAATATAATAGAGACAGTAGATCTAGCTGGTCTGTCATAATATAATAGAGTCATAATATAATAGAGCGAGTAGATCTAGCTGGTCTGTCATAATATAATAGAGACATTATATCTTGCTGGTCTGTCATAATATAATAGAGACAGTAGATCTAGCTGGTCTGTCATAATATAATAGAGACAGTATATCTTGCTGGTCTGTCATAATATAATAGAGACAGTAGATCTAGCTGGTCTGTCATAATATAATAGAGACAGTAGATCTAGCTGGTCTGTCATAATACAATAGAGACAGTAGATCTAGCTGGTCTGTCATAATATAATAGAGACAGTAGATCTAGCTGGTCTGTCATAATATAATAGAGACAGTATATCTTGCTGGTCTGTCATAATATAATAGAGACAGTAGATCTAGCTGGTCTGTCATAATATAATAGAGACAGTAGATCTAGCTGGTCTGTCATAATATAATAGAGACAGTAGATCTAGCTGGTCTGTCATAATATAATAGAGACAGTAGATCTAGCTGGTCTGTCATAATATATAATCTGAGACAGTAGATCTAGCTGGTCTGTCATAATATAATAGAGACAGTAGATCTTGCTGGTCTGTCATAATATAATAGAGACAGTAGATCTCTTGCTGGTCTGTCATAATATAATAGAGACAGTAGATCTAGCTGGTCTGTCATAATATAATAGAGACAGTAGATCTAGCTGGTCTGTCATAATATAATAGAGACAGTAGATCTAGCTGGTCTGTCATAATATAATAGAGACAGTAGATCTAGCTGGTCTGTCATAATATAATAGAGACAGTAGATCTAGCTGGTCTGTCATAATATAATAGAGACAGTATATCTTGCTGGTCTGTCATAATATAATAGAGACAGTAGATCTAGCTGGTCTGTCATAATATAATAGAGACAGTAGATCTAGCTGGTCTGTCATAATATAATAGAGACAGTAGATCTAGCTGGTCTGTCATAATATAATAGAGACAGTAGATCTAGCTGGTCTGTCATAATATAATAGAGACAGTAGATCTAGCTGGTCTGTCATAATATAATAGAGACAGTAGATCTAGCTGGTCTGTCATAATATAATAGAGACAGTAATCTAGCTGGTCTGTCATAATATAATAGAGACAGTAGATCTAGCTGGTCTGTCATAATATAATAGAGACAGTAGATCTAGCTGGTCTGTCATAATATAATAGAGACAGTAGATCTAGCTGGTCTGTCATAATATAATAGAGACAGTAGATCTAGCTGGTCTGTCATAATATAATAGAGACAGTAGATCTAGCTGGTCTGTCATAATATAATAGAGACAGTAGATCTAGCTGGTCTGTCATAATATAATAGAGACAGTAGATCTAGCTGGTCTGTCATAATATAATAGAGACAGTAGATCTAGCTGGTCTGTCATAATATAATAGAGACAGTAGATCTAGCTGGTCTGTCATAATATAATAGAGACAGTAGATCTAGCTGGTCTGTCATAATATAATAGAGACAGTAGATCTAGCTGGTCTGTCATAATATAATAGAGACAGTAGATCTAGCTGGTCTGTCATAATATAATAGAGACAGTAGATCTAGCTGGTCTGTCATATATAATAGAGACAGTAGATCTAGCTGGTCTGTCATAATATAATAGAGACAGTAGATCTAGCTGGTCTGTCATAATATAATAGAGACAGTAGATCTAGCTGGTCTGTCATAATATAATAGAGACAGATAGATCTAGCTAGAGACAGGTCTGTCATGTCATATAATAGAGACAGTAGATCTAGCTGGTCTGTCATAATATAATAGAGACAGTAGATCTAGCTGGTCTGTCATAATATAATAGAGACAGTAGATCTAGCTGGTCTGTCATAATATAATAGAGACAGTAGATCTAGCTGGTCTGTCATAATATAATAGAGACAGTAGATCTAGCTGGTCTGTCATAATATAATAGAGACAGTAGATCTAGCTGGTCTGTCATAATATAATAGAGACAGTAGATCTAGCTGGTCTGTCATAATATAATAGAGACAGTAGATCTAGCTGGTCTGTCATAATATAATAGAGACAGTAGATCTAGCTGGTCTGTCATAATATAATAGAGACAGTAGATCTAGCTGGTCTGTCATAATATAATAGAGACAGTAGATCTAGCTGGTCTGTCATAATATAATAGAGACAGTAGATCTAGCTGGTCTGTCATAATATAATAGAGACAGTAGATCTAGCTGGTCTGTCATAATATAATAGAGACAGTAGATCTAGCTGGTCTGTCATAATATAATAGAGACAGTAGATCTAGCTGGTCTGTCATAGAGATATAATAGAGACAGTAGATCTAGCTGGTCTGTCATAATATAATAGAGACAGTAGATCTAGCTGGTCTGTCATAATATAATAGAGACAGTAGATCTAGCTGGTCTGTCATAATATAATAGAGACAGTAGATCTAGCTGGTCTGTCATAATATAATAGAGACAGTAGATCTAGCTGGTCTGTCATAATATAATAGAGACAGTAGATCTAGCTGGTCTGTCATAATATAATAGGGACAGTATTTCTTGCGGGTCTGTCATAATATAATAGAGACAGTAGATCTAGCTGGTCTGTCATAATATAATAGAGACAGTAGATCTAGCTGGTCTGTCATATTATAATAGAGACATTATATCTAGCTGGTCTGTCATAATATAATAGAGACAGTAGATCTAGCTGGTCTGTCATAATATAACAGAGACAGTATATCTTGCTGGTCTGTCATGATATAATAGAGACAGTAGATCTAGCTGGTCTGTCATAATATAATAGAGACAGTATATCTTGCTGGTCTGTCATAATATAATAGAGACAGTAGATCTAGCTGGTCTGTCATAATATAATAGAGACAGTAGATCTAGCTGGTCTGTCATAATATAATAGAGACAGTATATCTTGCTGGTCTGTCATAATATAATAGAGACAGTAGATCTAGCTGGTCTGTCATAATATAATAGAGACAGACAGCTGGTCTATATCTAGCTGGTCTGTCATAATATAATAGAGACAGTAGATCTTGCTGGTCTGTCATAATATAATAGAGACAGTAGATCTAGCTGGTCTGTCATAATATAATAGAGACAGTATATCTAGCTGGTCTGTCATAATATAATAGAGACAGTAGATCTAGCTGGTCTGTCATAATATAATAGAGACAGTAGATCTAGCTGGTCTGTCATAATATAATAGAGACAGTAGATCTAGCTGGTCTGTCATAATATAATAGAGACAGTAGATCTAGCTGGTCTGTCATAATATAATAGAGACAGTAGATCTAGCTGGTCTGTCATAATATAATAGAGAGACAGTAGATCTAGCTGGTCTGTCATAATATAATAGAGACAGTAGATCTAGCTGGTCTGTCATAATATAATAGAGACAGTAGATCTAGCTGGTCTGTCATAATATAATAGAGACAGTAGATCTAGCTGGTCTGTCATAATATAATAGAGACAGTAGATCTAGCTGGTCTGTCATAATATAATAGAGACAGTAGATCTAGCTGGTCTGTCATAATATAATAGAGACAGTAGATCTAGCTGGTCTGTCATATATAATAGAGCTAGATCTCTGGTCTGTCATAATATAATAGAGACAGTAGATCTAGCTGGTCTGTCATAATATAATAGAGACAGTAGATCTAGCTGGTCTGTCATAATATAATAGAGACAGTAGATCTAGCTGGTCTGTCATAATATAATAGAGACAGTAGATCTAGCTGGTCTGTCATAATATAATAGAGACAGTAGATCTAGCTGGTCTGTCATAATATAATAGAGACAGTAGATCTAGCTGGTCTGTCATAATATAATAGAGACAGTAGATCTAGCTGGTCTGTCATAATATAATAGAGACAGTAGATCTAGCTGGTCTGTCACAATATAATAGAGACAGTATATCTTGCTGGTCTGTCATAATATAATAGAGACAGTAGATCTAGCTGGCTGTCATAATATAATAGAGCAGTAGATCTAGCTGGTCTGTCATAATATAATAGAGACAGTAGATCTAGCTGGTCTGTCATAATATAATAGAGACAGTAGATCTAGCTGGTCTGTCATAATATAATAGAGACAGTATATCTTGCTGGTCTGTCATAATATAATAGAGACAGTAGATCTAGCTGGTCTGTCATAATATAATAGAGACAGTAGATCTAGCTGGTCTGTCATATTATAATAGAGGCAGTAGATCTAGCTGGTCTGTCATAATATAATAGAGACAGTAGATCTAGCTGGTCTGTCATAATATAATAGAGACAGTAGATCTAGCTGGTCTGTCATAATATAATAGAGACAGTAGATCTAGCTGGTCTGTCATAATATAATAGAGACAGTAGATCTAGCTGGTCTGTCATAATATAATAGAGACAGTAGATCTAGCTGGTCTGTCATAATATAATAGAGACAGTAGATCTAGCTGGTCTGTCATAATATAATAGAGACAGTAGATCTAGCTGGTCTGTCATAATATAATAGAGACAGTAGATCTAGCTGGTCTGTCATAATATAATAGAGACAGTATATCTAGCTGGTCTGTCATAATATAATAGAGACAGTAGATCTAGCTGGTCTGTCATAATATAATAGAGACAGTAGATCTAGCTGGTCTGTCATAATATAATAGAGACAGTAGATCTAGCTGGTCTGTCATAATATAATAGAGACAGTAGATCTAGCTGGTCTGTCATAATATAATAGAGACAGTAGATCTAGCTGGTCTGTCATAATATAATAGAGACAGTAGATCTAGCTGGTCTGTCATAATATAATAGAGACAGTAGATCTAGCTGGTCTGTCATAATATAATAGAGACAGTAGATCTAGCTGGTCTGTCATAATATAATAGAGACAGTAGATCTAGCTGGTCTGTCATAATATAATAGAGACAGTAGATCTAGCTGGTCTGTCATAATATAATAGAGACAGTAGATCTAGCTGGTCTGTCATAATATAATAGAGACAGTAGATCTAGCTGGTCTGTCATAATATAATAGAGACAGTAGATCTAGCTGGTCTGTCATAATATAATAGAGACAGTAGATCTAGCTGGTCTGTCATAATATAATAGAGACAGTAGATCTAGCTGGTCTGTCATAATATAATAGAGACAGTAGATAGCTGGTCTGTCATAATATAATAGAGACAGTAGATCTTGCTGGTCTGTCATAATATAATAGAGACAGTAGATCTAGCTGGTCTGTCATAATATAATAGAGACAGTATATCTAGCTGGTCTGTCATAATATAATAGAGACAGTAGATCTAGCTGGTCTGTCATAATATAATAGAGACAGTAGATCTAGCTGGTCTGTCATAATATAATAGATCTAGATCTAGCTGGTCTGTCATAATATAATAGAGACAGTAGATCTAGCTGGTCTGTCATAATATAATAGAGACAGTAGATCTAGCTGGTCTGTCATAATATAATAGAGACAGTAGATCTAGCTGGTCTGTCATAATATAATAGAGACAGTAGATCTAGCTGGTCTGTCATAATATAATAGAGACAGTAGATCTAGCTGGTCTGTCATAATATAATAGAGACAGTAGATCTAGCTGGTCTGTCATAATATAATAGAGACAGTAGATCTAGCTGGTCTGTCATAATATAATAGAGACAGTATATCTTGCTGGTCTGTCATAATATAATAGAGACAGTAGATCTAGCTGGTCTGTCATATTATAATTGAGGCAGCAGATCTAGCTGGTCTGTCATAATATAATACGGAAAATAGATCTAGTAGATCTGTCATATTATAATTGAGGCAGTAGATCTAGCTGGTCTGTCATAATATAATAGAGACAGTAGATCTAGCTGGTCTGTCATAATATAATAGAGACAGTAGATCTAGCTGGTCTGTCATAATATAATAGAGACAGTAGATCTAGCTGGTCTGTCATAATATAATAGAGACAGTAGATCTAGCTGGTCTGTCATAATATAATAGAGACAGTAGATCTAGCTGGTCTGTCATAATATAATAGAGACAGTAGATCTAGCTGGTCTGTCATAATATAATAGAGACAGTAGATCTAGCTGGTCTGTCATAATATAATAGAGACAGTAGATCTAGCTGGTCTGTCATAATATAATAGAGACAGTAGATCTAGCTGGTCTGTCATAATATAATAGAGATAAGCTGGTCTGTCATAATATAATAGAGACAGTAGATCTAGCTGGTCTGTCATAATATAATAGAGACAGTATATCTTGCTGGTCTGTCATAATATAATAGAGTCAGTAGATCTAGCTGGTCTGTCATAATATAATAGAGACAGTAGATCTAGCTGGTCTGTCATAATATAATAGAGACAGGAGATCTAGCTGGTCTGTCATAATATAATAGAGACAGTAGATCTAGCTGGTCTGTCATAATATAATAGAGACAGTATATCTTGCTGGTCTGTCATAATATAATAGAGACAGTAGATCTAGCTGGTCTGTCATAATATAATAGAGACAGTATATCTTGCTGGTCTGTCATAATATAATAGAGACAGTAGATCTAGCTGGTCTGTCATAATATAATAGAGACAGTAGATCTAGCTGGTCTGTCATAATATAATAGAGACAGTAGATCTAGCTGGTCTGTCATAATATAATAGAGACAGTAGATCTAGCTGGTCTGTCATAATATAATAGAGACATTATATCTTGCTGGTCTGTCATAATATAATAGAGACAGTAGATCTAGCTGGTCTGTCATAATATAATAGAGACAGTAGATCTAGCTGGTCTGTCATAATATAATAGAGACAGTAGATCTAGCTGGTCTGTCATAATATAATAGAGACAGTAGATCTAGCTGGTCTGTCATAATATAATAGAGACAGTAGATCTAGCTGGTCTGTCATAATATAATAGAGACAGTAGATCTAGCTGGTCTGTCATAATATAATAGAGACAGTAGATCTAGCTGGTCTGTCATAATATAATAGAGACAGTAGATCTAGCTGGTCTGTCATAATATAATAGAGACAGTAGATCTAGCTGGTCTGTCATAATATAATAGAGACAGTAGATCTAGCTGGTCTGTCATAATATAATAGAGACAGTAGATCTAGCTGGTCTGTCATAATATAATAGAGACAGTAGATCTAGCTGGTCTGTCATAATATAATAGAGACAGTAGATCTAGCTGGTCTGTCATAATATAATAGAGACAGTAGATCTAGCTGGTCTGTCATAATATAATAGAGACAGTAGATCTAGCTGGTCTGTCATAATATAATAGAGACAGTATATCTTGCTGGTCTGTCATAATATAATAGAGACAGTAGATCTAGCTGGTCTGTCATAATATAATAGAGACAGTAGATCTAGCTGGTCTGTCATAATATAATAGAGACAGTAGATCTAGCTGGTCTGTCATAATATAATAGAGACAGTAGATCTAGCTGGTCTGTCATAATATAATAGAGACAGTATATCTAGCTGGTCTGTCATAATATAATAGAGACAGTAGATCTAGCTGGTCTGTCATAATATAATAGAGACAGTATATCTTAGCTGGTCTGTCATAATATAATAGAGACAGTAGATCTAGCTGGTCTGTCATAATATAATAGAGACAGTAGATCTAGCTGGTCTGTCTATATAATATAATAGAGACAGTAGATCTAGCTGGTCTGTCATAATATAATAGAGACAGTAGATCTAGCTGGTCTGTCATAATATAATAGAGACAGTCTATCTTGCTGGTCTGTCATAATATAATAGAGACAGTAGATCTAGCTGGTCTGTCATATATATAAGAGACAGTAGATCAGCTGGTCTGTAGATCTAGCTGGTCTGTCATAATATAATAGAGACAGTAGATCTAGCTGGTCTGTCATAATATAATAGAGACAGTAGATCTAGCTGGTCTGTCATAATATAATAGAGACAGTAGATCTAGCTGGTCTGTCATAATATAATAGAGACAGTAGATCTAGCTGGTCTGTCATAATATAATAGAGACAGTAGATCTAGCTGGTCTGTCATAATATAATAGAGACAGTAGATCTAGCTGGTCTGTCATAATATAATAGAGACAGTAGATCTAGCTGGTCTGTCATAATATAATAGAGACAGTAGATCTAGCTGGTCTGTCATAATATAATAGAGACAGTATATCTTGCTGGTCTGTCATAATATAATAGAGACAGTAGATCTAGCTGGTCTGTCATAATATAATAGAGACAGTAGATCTAGCTGGTCTGTCATATTATAATAGAGACAGTAGATCTGCTGGTCTGTCATAATATAATAGAGACAGTAGATCTAGCTGGTCTGTCATAATATAATAGAGACAGTAGATCTAGCTGGTCTGTCATAATATAATAGAGACAGTAGATCTAGCTGGTCTGTCATAATATAATAGAGACATAGATCTAGCTGGTCTGTCATAATATAATAGAGACAGTAGATCTAGCTGGTCTGTCATAATATAATAGAGACAGTAGATCTAGCTGGTCTGTCATAATATAATAGAGACAGTAGATCTAGCTGGTCTGTCATAATATAATAGAGACATTATATCTTGCTGGTCTGTCATAATATAATAGAGACAGTAGATCTAGCTGGTCTGTCATAATATAATAGAGGCAGTATATCTTGCTGGTCTGTCATAATATAATAGAGACAGTAGATCTAGCTGGTCTGTCATACTATAATTGAGGCAGTAGATCTAGCTGGTCTGTCATAATATAATAGAGACAGTAGATCTAGCTGGTCTGTCATAATATAATAGAGACAGTAGATCTAGCTGGTCTGTCATAATATAATAGAGACAGTATATCTTGCTGGTCTGTCATGATATAATAGAGACAGTAGATCTAGCTGGTCTGTCATAATATAATAGAGACAGTAGATCTAGCTGGTCTGTCATAATATAATAGAGACAGTAGATCTAGCTGGTCTGTCATATATAATAGAGGCAGTAGATCTAGCTGGTCTGTCATAATATAATAGAGACAGTAGATCTAGCTGGTCTGTCATAATATAATAGAGACAGTATATCTAGCTGGTCTGTCATAATATAATAGAGACAGTAGATCTAGCTGGTCTGTCATAATATAATAGAGGCAGTAGATCTAGCTGGTCTGTCATAATATAATAGAGACATTATATCTTGCTGGTCTGTCATGATATAATAGAGACAGTAGATCTAGCTGGTCTGTCATAATATAATAGAGACAGTAGATCTAGCTGGTCTGTCATACTATAATTGAGGCAGTAGATCTACCTGGTCTGTCATAATATAATAGAGACAGTAGATCTAGCTGGTCTGTCATAATATAATAGAGACAGTAGATCTAGCTGGTCTGTCATAATATAATAGAGACAGTAGATCTAGCTGGTCTGTCATAATATAATAGAGACAGTAGATCTAGCTGGTCTGTCATAATATAATAGAGACAGTAGATCTAGCTGGTCTGTCATAATATAATAGAGACAGTAGATCTAGCTGGTCTGTCATAATATAATAGAGACAGTAGATCTAGCTGGTCTGTCATAATATAATAGAGACAGTAGATCTAGCTGGTCTGTCATAATATAATAGAGACATTATATCTTGCTGGTCTGTCATGATATAATAGAGACAGTAGATCTAGCTGGTCTGTCATAATATAATAGAGACAGTATATCTTGCTGGTCTGTCATAATATAAGAGAGACAGTAGATCTAGCTGGTCTGTCATACTATAATTGAGGCAGTAGATCTACCTGGTCTGTCATAATATAATAGAGACAGTAGATCTAGCTGGTCTATCATAATATATAGAGACAGTAGATCTAGCTGGTCTGTCATAATATAATAGAGACAGGAGATCTAGCTGGTCTGTCATAATATAATAGAGACAGTAGATTTTGCTGGTCTGTCATAATATAATAGAGACAGTAAATCTAGCTGGTCTGTCATAATATAATAGAGACAGTATATCTAGCTGGTCTGTCATAATATAATAGAGACAGTAGATCTAGCTGGTCTGTCATAATATAATAGAGACAGTAGATCTAGCTGGTCTGTCATATTATAATAGAGACAGTATATTTAGCTGGTCTGTCATATAATAATAGAGACAGTAGATCTAGCTGGTCTGTCATACTATAATAGAGACAGTAGATCTAGCTGGTCTATCATAATATAATAGAGACAGTAGATCTAGCTGGTCTGTCATAATATAATTGAGGCAGTCGATCTAGCTGGTCTGTCATAATATAATAGAGACAGGAGATCTAGCTGGTGTGTCATAATATAATAGAGACAGTAGATTTTGCTGGTCTGTCATAATATAATAAAGACAGTAGATCTAGCTGGTCTGTCATAATATAATAGAGACAGTATATCTTGCTGGTCTGTCATAATATAATAGAGACAGTAGATCTAGCTGGTCTGTCATAATATAATAGAGACAGTAGATCTAGCTGGTCTGTCATAATATAATAGAGACAGTAGATCTAGCTGGTCTGTCATATATATAACAGAGTCTGTCAGTAGATCTAGCTGGTCTGTCATAATATAATAGAGACAGTAGATCTAGCTGGTCTGTCATAATATAATAGAGACAGTAGATCTAGCTGGTCTGTCATAATATAATAGAGACAGTAGATCTAGCTGGTCTGTCATAATATAATAGAGACAGTAGATCTAGTTGTTCTATCATAATATAATAGAGACAGTCTAACTTGCTGGTCTGTCATAATATAATAGAGACAGGATATCTAGCTGGTCTGTCATACTGTAATAGAGACAGTATATCTTGCTGGTCTGTCATAATATAATAGAGACAGTAGATCTAGCTGGTCTGTCATAATATAATAGAGACAGTAGATCTAGCTGGTCTGTCATAATATAATAGAGACAGTAGATCTAGCTGGTCTGTCATAATATAATAGAGACAGTAGATCTAGCTGGTCTGTCATAATATAATAGAGACAGTATATCTTGCTGGTCTGTCATAATATAATAGAGACAGTAGATCTAGCTGGTCTGTCATAATATAATAGAGACAGTAGATCTAGCTGGTCTGTCATAATATAATAGAGACAGTAGATCTAGCTGGTCTGTCATAATATAATAGAGACAGTAGATCTAGCTGGTCTGTCATAATATATAATAGAGACAGTATATCTTGCTGGTCTGTCATAATATAATAGAGACAGTAGATCTAGCTGGTCTGTCATATTATAATAGAGGCAGTAGATCTAGCTGGTCTGTCATAATATAATACGGAAAATAGATCTAGCTGGTCTGTCATATTATAATTGAGGCAGTAGATCTAGCTGTCTGTCTGTCATAATATAATAGAGACAGGAGATCTAACTGGTCTGTCATAATATAATAGAGTCAGTAGATCTAGCTGGTCTGTCATAATATAATAGAGACATTATATCTTGCTGGTCTGTCATGATATAATAGAGACAGTAGATCTAGCTGGTCTGTCATAATATAATAGAGACAGTATATCTTGCTGGTCTGTCATAATATAAGAGAGACAGTAGATCTAGCTGGTCTGTCATACTATAATTGAGGCAGTAGATCTAGCTGGTCTGTCATAATATAATAGAGACAGTAGATCTAGCTGGTCTGTCATAATATAATAGAGACAGTAGATCTAGCTGGTCTGTCATAATATAATAGAGACAGTAGATCTAGCTGGTCTGTCATAATATAATAGAGACAGTATATCTTGCTGGTCTGTCATGATATAATAGAGACAGTAGATCTAGCTGGTCTGTCATAATATAATAGAGACAGTCTATCTTGCTGGTCTGTCATAATATAATAGAGACAGGAGATCTAGCTGGTCTGTCATAATATAATAGAGTCAGTAGATCTAGCTGGTCTGTCATAATATAATAGAGACATTATATCTTGCTGGTCTGTCATGATATAATAGAGACAGTAGATCTAGCTGGTCTGTCATAATATAATAGAGACAGTATATCTTGCTGGTCTGTCATAATATAATAGAGACAGTAGATCTAGCTGGTCTGTCATAATATAATTGAGGCAGTAGATCTAGCTGGTCTGTCATAATATAATAGAGACAGTAGATCTAGCTGGTCTGTCATAATATAATAGAGACAGTAGATCTAGCTGGTCTGTCATAATATAATAGAGATATAATCTAGAGGTCTGTCAATATAATCTAGCTGGTCTGTCATAATATAATAGAGACAGTAGATCTAGCTGGTCTGTCATAATATAATAGAGACAGTAGATCTAGCTGGTCTATCATAATATAATAGAGACAGTAGATCTAGCTGGTCTGTCATAATATAATAGAGACAGTAGATCTAGCTGGTCTGTCATAATATAATAGAGACATTATATCTTGCTGGTCTGTCATGATATAATAGAGACAGTAGATCTAGCTGGTCTGTCATAATATAATAGAGACAGTAGATCTTGCTGGTCTGTCATAATATAATAGAGACAGTAGATCTAGCTGGTCTGTCATAATATAATAGAGACAGTAGATCTAGCTGGTCTGTCATAATATAATAGAGACAGTAGATCTAGCTGGACTGTCATAATATAATAGAGACAGTATATCTTGCTGGTCTGTCATAATATAATAGAGACAGTAGATCTAGCTGGTCTGTCATATTATAATTGAGGCAGTAGATCTAGCTGGTCTGTCATAATATAATAGAAAATAGATCTAGCTGGTCTGTCATATTATAATAGAGGCAGTAGATCTAGCTGGTCTGTCATAATATAATAGAGACAGGAGATCTAGCTGGTCTGTCATAATATAATAGAGTCAGTAGATCTAGCTGGTCTGTCATAATATAATAGAGACATTATATCTTGCTGGTCTGTCATGATATAATAGAGACAGTAGATCTAGCTGGTCTGTCATAATATAATAGAGACAGTATATCTTGCTGGTCTGTCATAATATAATAGAGACAGTAGATCTAGCTGGTCTGTCATAATATAATGGTCTGAGACAGTAGATCTAGCTGGTCTGTCATAATATAATAGAGACAGTAGATCTAGCTGGTCTGTCATAATATAATAGAGACAGTAGATCTAGCTGGTCTGTCATAATATAATAGAGACAGTATATCTTGCTGGTCTGTCATAATATAATAGAGACAGTAGATCTAGCTGGTCTGTCATAATATAATAGAGACAGTAGATCTAGCTGGTCTGTCATAATATAATAGAGACAGTAGATCTAGCTGGTCTGTCATAATATAATAGAGTCAGTAGATCTAGCTGGTCTGTCATAATATAATAGAGACATTATATCTTGCTGGTCTGTCATGATATAATAGAGACAGTAGATCTAGCTGGTCTGTCATAATATAATAGAGACAGTATATCTTGCTGGTCTGTCATAATATAATAGAGACAGTAGATCTAGCTGGTCTGTCATAATATAATAGAGACAGTAGATCTAGCTGGTCTGTCATAATATAATAGAGACAGTAGATCTAGCTGGTCTGTCATAATATAATAGAGACAGTAGATCTAGCTGGTCTGTCATAATATAATAGAGACAGTATATCTGCTGGTCTGTCATAATATAATAGAGACAGTAGATCTAGCTGGTCTGTCATAATATAATAGAGACAGTAGATCTAGCTGGTCTGTCATAATATAATAGAGACAGTAGATCTAGCTGGTCTGTCATAATATAATAGAGACAGTAGATCTAGCTGGTCTGTCATAATATAATAGAGACAGTATATCTTGCTGGTCTGTCATAATATAATAGAGACAGTAGATCTAGCTGGTCTGTCATAATATAATAGAGACAGTAGATCTAGCTGGTCTGTCATAATATAATAGAGACAGATCTAGCTGGTCTGTCATAATATAATCTCTAGCTGGTCTGTCATAATATAATAGAGACAGTAGATCTAGCTGGTCTGTCATAATATAATAGAGACAGTAGATCTAGCTGGTCTGTCATAATATAATAGAGACAGTAGATCTAGCTGGTCTGTCATAATATAATAGAGACAGTAGATCTAGCTGGTCTGTCATAATATAATAGAGACAGTAGATCTAGCTGGTCTGTCATAATATAATAGAGACAGTAGATCTAGCTGGTCTGTCATAATATAATAGAGACAGTAGATCTAGCTGGTCTGTCATAATATAATAGAGACAGTAGATCTAGCTGGTCTGTCATAATATAATAGAGACAGTAGATCTAGCTGGTCTGTCATAATATAATAGAGACAGTAGATCTAGCTGGTCTGTCATAATATAATAGAGACAGTAGATCTAGCTGGTCTGTCATAATATAATAGAGACAGTAGATCTAGCTGGTCTGTCATAATATAATAGAGACAGTAGATCTAGCTGGTCTGTCATAATATAATAGAGACAGTAGATCTAGCTGGTCTGTCATAATATAATAGAGACAGTAGATCTAGCTGGTCTGTCATAATATAATAGAGGTCAGTAGATCTAGCTGGTCTGTCATAATATAATAGAGACAGTAGATCTAGCTGGTCTGTCATAATATAATAGAGACAGTAGATCTAGCTGGTCTGTCATAATATAATAGAGACAGTAGATCTAGCTGGTCTGTCATAATATAATAGAGACAGTAGATCTAGCTGGTCTGTCATAATATAATAGAGACAGTAGATCTAGCTGGTCTGTCATAATATAATAGAGACAGTAGATCTAGCTGGTCTGTCATAATATAATAGAGACAGTAGATCTAGCTGGTCTGTCATAATATAATAGAGACAGTAGATCTAGCTGGTCTGTCATAATATAATAGAGACAGTATATCTAGCTGGTCTGTCATAATATAATAGAGACAGTAGATCTAGCTGGTCTGTCATAATATAATAGAGACAGTAGATCTAGCTGGTCTGTCATAATATAATAGAGACAGTAGATCTAGCTGGTCTGTCATAATATAATAGAGACAGTAGATCTAGCTGGTCTGTCATAATATAATAGAGACAGTAGATCTAGCTGGTCTGTCATAATATAATAGAGACAGTAGATCTAGCTGGTCTGTCATAATATAATAGAGACAGTAGATCTAGCTGGTCTGTCATAATATAATAGAGACAGTAGATCTAGCTGGTCTGTCATAATATAATAGAGACAGTAGATCTAGCTGGTCTGTCATAATATAATAGAGACAGTATATCTTGCTGGTCTGTCATAATATAATAGAGACAGTAGATCTAGCTGGTCTGTCATAATATAATAGAGACAGTATATCTTGCTGGTCTGTCATAATATAATAGAGACAGTAGATCTAGCTGGTCTGTCATAATATAATAGAGACAGTAGATCTAGCTGGTCTGTCATAATATAATAGAGACAGTAGATCTAGCTGGTCTGTCATAATATAATAGAGACAGTAGATCTAGCTGGTCTGTCATAATATAATAGAGACAGTATATCTTGCTGGTCTGTCATAATATAATAGAGACAGTAGATCTAGCTGGTCTGTCATAATATAATAGAGACAGTAGATCTAGCTGGTCTGTCATAATATAATAGAGACAGTAGATCTAGCTGGTCTGTCATAATATAATAGAGACAGTAGATCTAGCTGGTCTGTCATAATATAATAGAGACAGTAGATCTAGCTGGTCTGTCATAATATAATAGAGCAGTAGATCTAGCTGGTCTGTCATAATATAATAGAGACAGTAGATCTAGCTGGTCTGTCATAATATAATAGAGACAGTAGATCTAGCTGGTCTGTCATAATATAATAGAGACAGTATATCTAGCTGGTCTGTCATAATATAATAGAGACAGTAGATCTAGCTGGTCTGTCATAATATAATAGAGACAGTAGATCTAGCTGGTCTGTCATAATATAATAGAGACAGTAGATCTAGCTGGTCTGTCATAATATAATAGAGACAGTAGATCTAGCTGGTCTGTCATAATATAATAGAGACAGTAGATCTAGCTGGTCTGTCATAATATAATAGAGACAGTAGATCTAGCTGGTCTGTCATAATATAATAGAGACAGTAGATCTAGCTGGTCTGTCATAATATAATAGAGACAGTAGATCTAGCTGGTCTGTCATAATATAATAGAGACAGTAGATCTAGCTGGTCTGTCATAATATAATAGAGACAGTAGATCTAGCTGGTCTGTCATAATATAATAGAGACAGTAGATCTAGCTGGTCTGTCATAATATAATAGAGACAGTAGATCTAGCTGGTCTGTCATAATATAATAGAGACAGTAGATCTAGCTGGTCTGTCATAATATAATAGAGACAGTAGATCTAGCTGGTCTGTCATGGTCTGTATATATAATGAGACAGTAGATCTAGCTGGTCTGTCATAATATAATAGAGACAGTAGATCTAGCTGGTCTGTCATAATATAATAGAGACAGTAGATCTAGCTGGTCTGTCATAATATAATAGAGACAGTAGATCTAGCTGGTCTGTCATAATATAATAGAGACAGTAGATCTAGCTGGTCTGTCATAGAGACAGTAGATCTAGCTGGTCTGTCTGTCATATAATAGAGACAGTAGATCTAGCTGGTCTGTCATAATATAATAGAGACAGTAGATCTAGCTGGTCTGTCATAATATAATAGAGACAGTAGATCTAGCTGGTCTGTCATAATATAATAGAGACAGTAGATCTAGCTGGTCTGTCATATTATAATAGAGACAGTATATTTAGCTGGTCTGTCATATATAATTGAGACAGTAGATCTAGCTGGTCTGTCATATATAATAGAGACAGTAGATCTAGCTGGTCTATCATAATATAATAGAGACAGTAGATCTAGCTGGTCTGTCATAATATAAGAGACAGTAGATCTAGCTGGTCTGTCATAATATAATAGAGACAGTAGATCTAGCTGGTCTGTCATAATATAATAGAGACAGACAGTAGATATTTGCTGGTCTGTCATAATATAATAGAGACAGTAGATCTAGCTGGTCTGTCATAATATAATAGAGACAGTAGATCTAGCTGGTCTGTCATAATATAATAGAGACAGTAGATCTAGCTGGTCTGTCATAATATAATAGAGACAGTAGATCTAGCTGGTCTGTCATAATATAATAGAGACAGTAGATCTAGCTGGTCTGTCATAATATAATAGAGACAGTAGATCTAGCTGGTCTGTCATAATATAATAGAGACAGTAGATCTAGCTGGTCTGTCATATATAATAGAGACAGTAGATCTAGCTGGTCTGTCATAATATAATAGAGACAGTAGATCTAGCTGGTCTGTCATAATATAATAGAGACAGTAGATCTAGCTGGTCTGTCATAATATAATAGAGACAGTAATCTTGCTGGTCTGTCATAATATAATAGAGACAGTAGATCTAGCTGGTCTGTCATAATATAATAGAGACAGTAGATCTAGCTGGTCTGTCATAATATAATAGAGACAGTAGATCTAGCTGGTCTGTCATAATATAATAGAGACAGTAGATCTAGCTGGTCTGTCATAATATAATAGAGACAGTAGATCTAGCTGGTCTGTCATAATATAATAGAGACAGTAGATCTAGCTGGTCTGTCATAATATAATAGAGACAGTAGATCTAGCTGGTCTGTCATAATATAATAGAGACAGTAGATCTAGCTGGTCTGTCATAATATAATAGAGACAGTAGATCTAGCTGGTCTGTCATAATATAATAGAGACAGTATATCTTGCTGGTCTGTCATAATATAATAGAGACAGTAGATCTAGCTGGTCTGTCATAATATAATAGAGACAGTAGATCTAGCTGGTCTGTCATAATATAATAGAGACAGTAGATCTAGCTGGTCTGTCATATTATAATAGAGGCAGTAGATCTAGCTGGTCTGTCATAATATAATAGAGACAGTAGATCTAACTGGTCTGTCATAATATAATAGAGTCAGTAGATCTAGCTGGTCTGTCATAATATAATAGAGACATTATATCTTGCTGGTCTGTCATGATATAATAGAGACAGTAGATCTAGCTGGTCTGTCATAATATAATAGAGACAGTATATCTTGCTGGTCTGTCATAATATAATAGAGACAGTAGATCTAGCTGGTCTGTCATACTATAATTGAGACAGTAGATCTAGCTGGTCTGTCATAATATAATAGAGACAGTAGATCTAGCTGGTCTGTCATAATATAATAGAGACAGTAGATCTAGCTGGTCTGTCATAATATAATAGAGACAGAGATCTAGCTGGTCTGTCAGACAGAGATCTAGCTGGTCTGTCATAATATAATAGAGACATTATATCTTGCTGGTCTGTCATGATATAATAGAGACAGTAGATCTAGCTGGTCTGTCATAATATAATAGAGACAGTAGATCTAGCTGGTCTGTCATAATATAATAGAGACAGTAGATCTAGCTGGTCTGTCATAATATAATAGAGACAGTAGATCTAGCTGGTCTGTCATAATATAATAGAGACATTATATCTTGCTGGTCTGTCATGATATAATAGAGACAGTAGATCTAGCTGGTCTGTCATAATATAATAGAGACAGTATATCTTGCTGGTCTGTCATAATATAATAGAGACAGTAGATCTAGCTGGTCTGTCATAATATAATAGAGACAGTAGATCTAGCTGGTCTGTCATAATATAATAGAGACAGTAGATCTAGCTGGTCTGTCATAATATAATAGAGACAGTAGATCTAGCTGGTCTGTCATAATATAATAGAGACAGTATATCTTGCTGGTCTGTCATGATATAATAGAGACAGTAGATCTAGCTGGTCTGTCATAATATAATAGAGACAGTAGATCTAGCTGGTCTGTCATAATATAATAGAGACAGGAGATCTAGCTGGTCTGTCATAATATAATAGAGACAGTAGATCTAGCTGGTCTGTCATAATATAATAGAGACATTATATCTTGCTGGTCTGTCATGATAAGACAGTAGATCTAGCTGGTCTGTCATAATATAATAGAGACAGTATATCTTGCTGGTCTGTCATAATATAAGAGAGACAGTAGATCTAGCTGGTCTGTCATATTATAATTGAGGCAGTAGATCTAGCTGGTCTGTCACAATATAATAGAGACAGTAGATCTAGCTGGACTGTCATAATATAACAGAGACAGTATATCTTGC
>NW_024607988.1:0-44020 GCF_018296145.1 Oncorhynchus tshawytscha
CACTCTGGATAAAACTTTTTTTTTGTTATGTTTATTCTAGATGTTATGAAAACACTGTAGAATGCATGAAATAATCACTTTTCCATAAACAAGCTCTAAATCATGTTTGATGCACTCTGGATGTCCAATTTTTGCTGTGCTGTCTATTTGAGATGAAATGAACACTGTGGACAGTTTTCAGCAAGTTGCAACATTGAAATGCAGAAATAACTTTTTCCATAAACAAGCTCTAAATCATGTTTGATGCACTCTGGATGTCCAATGTTTTGCTGAACTGTCAAATTTGAGATGAAATGAACATTGTGGACAGTTTTCAGCAAGTTGCAACATGGAAATACAGAAATAAGCACTTTTCCATAAACAAGCTCTAAATCATGTTTGATGCACTCTGGATAAAACTTTTTTTGTTATTTGATGTTTATTGTGGACAGTTTTCAGCAAGTTGCAACATGAAATGCAGAATAAGCACTTTTCCATAAACAAGCTCTAAATCATGTTTGATGCACTCTGGATAAAATTTTTTTTGAACTGTTTATTCTAGATGAAATGAACATTGTGACCAAGCAAGTTGCATTGAAATGCAGAAATAAGCACTTTTCCATAAACAAGCTCTAAATCATGTTTGATGCACTCTGGATGTCCAATTTTTGCTGTGCTGTCTATTTGAGATGAAATGAACATTGTGGACAGTTTTCAGCAAGTTGCAACATTGAAATACAGAAATAAGCACTTTTCCATAAACAAGCTCTAAATCATGTTTGATGCACTCTGGATACAATTTTTGTGCTGTCTATTTGAGATGATTATGAACAAGACAGTTTTCAGCAAGTTGCAACATTGAAATACAGAAATAAGCACTTTTCCATAAACAAGCTCTAAATCATGTTTGATGCACTCTGGATACAATGTTTTTTACATAACTGTTTAAACTAGATGATTATGAACAAGACAGTTTTCAGCAAGTTGCAACATTGAATACAGAAATCACTTTTCCATAAACAAGCTCTAAATCATGTTTGATGCACTCTGGATGTCCAATTTTTGCTGTGCTGTTCTATTAGATGATTGAAATGAACATTGTAGACAGTTTTCAGCAAGTTGCAGCATTGAAATACAGAAATAACCTTTTTCCATAAACAAGCTCTAAATCATGTTTGATGCACTCTGGATACAATGTTTTTGCTGTGCTGTTCAATTTGAGATGAAATGAACATTGTAGACCATTTTCAGCAAGTTGCAACATTGAAATACAGAAATAAGCACTTTTCCATAAACAAGCTCTAAATCATGTTTGATGCACTCTGGATAAAATTTTTTAACTGTTTGTAGATGATTGAACATTAGACCATTTTCATGAAAACACATTGAATGCAGAAATAACCACTTTTCCATAAACAAGCTCTAAATCATGTTTGATGCACTCTGGATGTCCAATTTTTTGCTGTGCTGTCTATTTGAGATGAAATGAACCATTGTGGACAGTTTTCAGCAACTGTTGCAATGTTGAAATGCAGAAATAACACTTTTCCATAAACAAGCTCTAAATCATGTTTGATGCACTCTGGATGTCCAATTTTGCTGTGCTGTCTATTTGAGATGATGATGAACATTGTGGACAGTTTTCAGCAAGTTGCAACATGAAATACAGAAATAAGCACTTTTCCATAAACAAGCTAAATCTAAATCATGTTTGATGCACTCTGGATGCACTTTTCCATAAACAAGCTCTAAATCATTTTTGCTGATACAATTTTGCTGTCATAACTGTAGAATCAATTTGAGATGAAATGAACATTGTGGACAGTTTTCAGCAAGTTGCAACATTGAAATACAGAAATAAGCACTTTTCCATAAACAAGCTCTAAATCATGTTTGATGCACTCTGGATACAATTTTTTGTGCTGTCTATTTGAGATGAAATGAACATTGTGGACAGTTTTCAGCAAGTTGCAACATTGAAATACAGAAATAAGCACTTTTCCATAAACAAGCTCTAAATCATGTTTGATGCACTCTGGATGTCCAACTTTTTTGTGCTGTTATTTGAGATGAAATGAACATTGTGGACAGTTTTCAGCAAGTTGCAACATGGAAATGCAGAAAAAGCACTTTTCCATAAACAAGCTCTAAATCATGTTTGATGCACTCTGGATGTCCAATTTTTGCTGTGCTGTCTATTTGAGATGAAATGAACATTGTGGACAGTTTTCAGCAAGTTGCAACATTGAAATGCAGAAATAACACTTTTCCATAAACAAGCTCTAAATCATGTTTGATGCACTCTGGATCCAATTTTTGCTGTGCTGTCTATTTGAGATGAAATGAACATTGTGGACAGTTTTTTCAGCAGAAAAGCACTTTTCCATTGCAACATGTTTGAAATACTTTTTTGTTAGAAATGAAAACACTTTTCCATAAATAAGCTCTAAATCATTGTTTGATGCACTCTGGATGTCCAATTTTTGCTGTGCTGTCTATTTGAGATGAAATGAACACAGTGGACAGTTTTCAGCAAGTTGCAACATACAGAAATAACTTTTTTTTCCATAAACAAGCTCTAAATCATGTTTGATGCACTCTGGATGTCCAATTTTTGCTGTGCTGTCTATTTGAGATGAAATGAACATTGTAGACAGTTTTCAGCAAGTTGCAACATGGAAATACAGAAATAAGCACTTTTCCATAAACAAGCTCTAAATCATGTTTGATGCACTCTGGATGTCCAATTTTTGCTGTGCTGTCTATTTGAGATGAAATGAACATTGTGGACAGTTTTCAGCAAGTTGCAACATTGAAATACAGAAAAACCACTTTTCCATAAACAAGCTCTAAATCATGTTTGATGCACTCTGGATAACAATTTTTGCTGTGCTGTTCTATTTAGATGAAATGAACATTGTGGACAGTTTTCAGCAAGTTGCAACATTGAAATACAGAAATAAGCACTTTTCCATAAACAAGCTCTAAATCATGTTTGATGCACTCTGGATGTCCAATTTTTGCTGTGCTGTCTATTTGAGATGAAATGAACATTGTGGACAGTTTTCAGCAAGTTGCAACATGGAAATACAGAAATTAGCCCTTTTCCATAAACAAGCTCTAAATCATGTTTGATGCACTCTGGATAAAATTTTTTTTGTTGCTGTTTATTTGAGATGTTATGAAAACAGTTTTCAGAATGCATTGAAATACAGAAATAAGCACTTTTCCATAAACAAGCTCTAAATCATGTTTGATGCACTCTGGATGTCCAATTTTTTGTGTTCTGTCTATTTGAGATGAAATGAACAATTGTGGACAGTTTTCAGCAAGTTGCAACATTGAAATACAGAAATAAGCCTTTTTTCCATAAACAAGCTCTAAATCATGTTTGATGCACTCTGGATGTCCAATTTGTGCTGTGCTGTCTATTTGAGATGAAATGAACATTGTGGACAGTTTTCAGCAAGTTGCAACATGGAAATACAGAAATAAGCACTTTTCCATAAACAAGCTCTAAATCATGTTTGATGCACTCTGGATAAAACTTTTTTTTGTTATGTTTATTCTAGATGTTATGAAAACACTGTAGAATGCATGAATAAGCACTTTTCCATAAACAAGCTCTAAATCATGTTTGATGCACTCTGGATGTCCAATTTTTGCTGTGCTGTCTATTTGAGATGAAATGAACATTGTGGACAGTTTTCAGCAAGTTGCAACATTGAAATGCAGAAAAACCTTTTTTTCCATAAACAAGCTCTAAATCATGTTTGATGCACTCTGGATAAAACTTTTTTTGTTATGTTTATTCGAGATGTTATGAAAACGCTGTAGAATGCATGCAGAAATAAGCACTTTTCCATAAACAAGCTCTAAATCATGTTTGATGCACTCTGGATGTCCAATTTGTGCTGTGCTGTCTATTTGAGATGGAATGAACATTGTGGACAGTTTTCAGCAAGTTGCAACATACAGAAATAACTTTTTTTCCATAAACAAGCTCTAAATCATGTTTGATGCACTCTGGATGTCCAATTTTTGCTGTGCTGTCTATTTGAGATGAAATGAACATTGTGGACAGTTTTCAGCAAGTTGCAACATGGAAATACGGAAATAAGCACTTTTCCATAAACAAGCTCTAAATCATGTTTGATGCACTCTGGATGTTCAATTTTTGCTGTGCTGTCTATTTGAGATGAAATGAACATTGTGGACAGTTTTCAGCAAGTTGCAACATTGAAATGCAGAAAAACCTGTTTTTCCATAAACAAGCTCTAAATCATGTTTGATGCACTCTGGATGTCCAATTTTTGCTGTGCTGTCTATTTGAGATGAAATGAACATTGTGGACAGTTTTCAGCAAGTTGCAACATGGAAATACAGAAATAAGCACTTTTCCATAAACAAGCTCTAAATCATGTTTGATGCACTCTGGATAAAACTTTTTTTTGTTATGTTTATTCTAGATGCTATGAAAACACTGTAGAATTTATGAATAAGCACTTTTCCATAAACAAGCTCTAAATCATGTTTGATGCACTCTGGATGTCCAATTTTTGCTGTGCTGTCTATTTGAGATGAAATGAACATTGTGGACAGTTTTCAGCAAGTTGCAACATGGAAATACAGAAATAAGCACTTTTCCATAAACAAGCTCTAAATCATGTTTGATGCACTCTGGATCCAATTTTTGTTGCTGTTTATTCTGAGATGAAATGAAAACACTGTAGACAGTTTTCAGCAAGTTGCAACATGAATACAGCACTTTTCCATAAACAAGCTCTAAATCATGTTTAATGCACTCTGGATAAAACTTTTTTTTGTTATGTTTATTCTAGATGTTATGAAAACACTGTAGAATGCATGAATAAGCACTTTTCCATAAACAAGCTCTAAATCATGTTTGATGCACTCTGGATATTCAATTTTTGCTGTGCTGTCTATTTGAGATGAAATGAACATTGTGGACAGTTTTCAGCAAGTTGCAACATTGAAATGCAGAAATAAGAACTTTTCCATAAACAAGCTCTAAATCATGTTTGATGCACTCTGGATACAATGTTTTTTAAACATAACTGTTCAAACTAGATGATTATGAACACTGTAGACAGTTTTCAGCAAGTTGCAGCATTGAAATACAGAAATAAGCACTTTTCCATAAACAAGCTCTAAATCATGTTTGATGCACTCTGGATACAATGTTTTAAACATGAACTGTTCAAACTAGATGATTAGGAACACTGTAGACCATTTTCAGCAAGTTGCAGCATTGAACTACAGAAATAACCACTTTTCCATAAACAAGCTCTAAATCATGTTTGATGCACTCTGGATACAATGTTTTAAACATAACTGTTCAAACTAGATGATTAGGAACACTGTAGACCATTTTCAGCAAGTTGCAGCATTGAAATGCAGAAATAAGCACTTTTCCATAAACAAGCTCTAAATCATGTTTAATGCACTCTGGATACAATGTTTTAAACATAACTGTTCAAACTAGATGATTAGGAACACTGTAGACCATTTTCAGCAAGTTGCAGCATTGAACTACAGAAATAACCAGTTTTCCATAAACAAGGTCTAAATCATGTTTGATGCACTCTGGATACAATGTTTTAAACATAACTGTTCAAACTAGATGATTAGGAACACTGTAGACCATTTTCAGCAAGTTGCAGCATTGAAATACAGAAATAAGCACTTTTCCATAAACAAGCTCTAAATCATGTTTGATGCACTCTGGATACAATGTTTTTTGCTACATAACTGTTCAAACTAGATGATTATGAACACTGTAGACATTTTCAGCAAGTTGCAACATTGAAATGCAGAAATAAGCACTTTTCCATAAACAAGCTCTAAATCATGTTTGATGCATTCTGGATAAAACTTTTTTTTGTTATTGTTTATTCGAGATGTTATGAAAACACTGTAGAATGCATAAATAAGCACTTTTCCATAAACAAGCTCTAAATCATGTTTGATGCACTCTGGATACAATGTTTTTTACAGAACTGTTCAAACTAGATCATTAGAAACACTGTAGACCATTTTCAGCAAGTTGCAACATTGAAATGCAGAAATAAGCACTTTTCCATAAACAAGCTCTAAATCATGTTTGATGCATTCTGGATAAAACTTTTTTTGTTATTGTTTATTCGAGATGTTATGAAAACACTGTAGAATGCATAAATAAGCACTTTTCCATAAACAAGCTCTAAATCATGTTTGATGCACTCTGGATACAATGTTTTTTACAGAACTGTTCAAACTAGATCATTAGAAACACTGTAGACCATTTTCAGCAAGTTGCAACATTGAAATGCAGAAATAAGCACTTTTCCATAAACAAGCTCTAAATCATGTTTGATGCATTCTGGATAAAATTTTTTTGTTATTGTTTATTCGAGATGTTATGAAAAACACTTTAGAATACATAAATAAGCACTTTTCCATAAACAAGCTCTAAATCATGTTTGATGCACTCTGGATACAATGTTTTTTACAGAACTGTTCAAACTAGATGATTAGGAACACTGTAGACCATTTTCAGCAAGTTGCAGCATTGAACTACAGAAATAACCACTTTTCCATAAACAAGGTCTAAATCATGTTTGATGCACTCTGGATACAATGTTTTAAACATAACTGTTCAAACTAGATGATTAGGAACACTGTAGACCATTTTCAGCAAGTTGCAGCATTGAAATGCAGAAATAAGCACTTTTCCATAAACAAGCTCTAAATCATGTTTGATGCACTCTGGATACAATGTTTTTTACAGAACTGTTCAAACTAGATGATTAGGAACACTGTAGACCATTTTCAGCAAGTTGCAGCATTGAAATACAGAAATAACCACTTTTCCATAAACAAGCTCTAAATCATGTTTGATGCACTCTGGATACAATGTTTTAAACATAACTGTTCAAACTAGATGATTAGGAACACTGTAGACCATTTTCAGCAAGTTGCAGCATTGAAATACAGAAATAACCACTTTTCCATAAACAAGCTCTAAATCATGTTTGATGCACTCTGGATACAATGTTTTAAACATAAACTGTTCAAACTAGATGATTAGGAACACTGTAGACCATTTTCAGCAAGTTGCAGCATTGAAATACAGAAATAAGCACTTTTCCATAAACAAGCTCTAAATCATGTTTGATGCACTCTGGATACAATGTTTTAAACAGAACTGTTCAAACTAGATGATTAGGAACACTGTAGACCATTTTCAGCAAGTTGCAGCATTGAACTACAGAAATAACCACTTTTCCATAAACAAGCTCTAAATCATGTTTGATGCACTCTGGATACAATGTTTTAAACATAACTGTTCAAACTAGATGATTAGGAACACTGTAGACCATTTTCAGCAAGTTGCAGCATTGAAATGCAGAAATAAGCACTTTTCCATAAACAAGCTCTAAATCATGTTTGATGCACTCTGGATACAATGTTTTTACAGAACTGTTCAAACTAGATGATTAGGAACACTGTAGACCATTTTCAGCAAGTTGCAGCATTGAAATGCAGAAATAAGCACTTTTCCATAAACAAGCTCTAAATCATGTTTGATGCATTCTGGATAAAATTTTTTGTTATTGTTTATTCGAGATGTTATGAAAACACTGTAGAATGCATAAATAAGCACTTTTCCATAAACAAGCTCTAAATCATGTTTGATGCACTCTGGATACAATGTTTTTACAGAACTGTTCAAACTAGATCATTAGAAACACTGTAGACCATTTTCAGCAAGTTGCAACATTGAAATGCAGAAATAAGCACTTTTCCATAAACAAGCTCTAAATCATGTTTGATGCATTCTGGATAAAATTTTTTTGTTATTGTTTATTCGAGATGTTATGAAAAACACTGTAGAATGCATAAATAAGCACTTTTCCATAAACAAGCTCTAAATCATGTTTGATGCACTCTGGATACAATGTTTTTTACAGAACTGTTCAAACTAGATCATTAGAAACACACTGCAACATTGAAATGCAGAAATAAGCACATTTCCATAAACAAGCTCTAAATCATGTTTGATGCATTCTGGATAAAACTTTTTTGTTATTGTTTATTCGAGATGTTATGAAAACACTGTAGAATACATAAATAAGCACTTTTCCATAAACAAGCTCTAAATCATGTTTGATGCACTCTGGATACAATTTTTTTGTTTTTACAGAACTGTTCAAACTAGCACTTTTCCATTAGCTCTAAATCATGTTTGATGCACCATTAGACCATTTTCAGCAAGTTGCAGCATTGAACTACAGAAATAAGCACTTTTCCATAAACAAGCTCTAAATCATGTTTGATGCACTCTGGATACAATGTTTTAAACATAACTGTTCAAACTAGATGATTAGGAACACTGTAGACCATTTTCAGCAAGTTGCAGCATTGAAATACAGAAATAAGCACTTTTCCATAAACAAGCTCTAAATCATGTTTGATGCACTCTGGATACAATGTTTTTTAAACATAACTGTTCAAACTAGATGATTAGGAACACTGTAGACCATTTTCAGCAAGTTGCAGCATTGAAATACAGAAATAAGCACTTTTCCATAAACAAGCTCTAAATCATGTTTGATGCACTCTGGATACAATTTTTTAAACATAACTGTTCAAACTAGATGATTAGGAACACTGTAGACCATTTTCAGCAAGTTGCAGCATTGAAATGCAGAAATAAGCACTTTTCCATAAACAAGCTCTAAATCATGTTTGATGCACTCTGGATACAATGTTTTTTACAGAACTGTTCAAACTAGATGATTAGGAACACTGTAGACCATTTTCAGCAAGTTGCAGCATTGAACTACAGAAATAAGCACTTTTCCATAAACAAGCTCTAAATCATGTTTGATGCACTCTGGATACAATGTTTTAAACATAACTGTTCAAACTAGATGATTAGGAACACTGTAGACCATTTTCAGCAAGTTGCAGCATTGAACTACAGAAATAACCACTTTTCCATAAACAAGGTCTAAATCATGTTTGATGCACTCTGGATACAATGTTTTAAACATAACTGTTCAAACTAGATGATTAGGAACACTGTAGACCATTTTCAGCAAGTTGCAGCATTGAACTACAGAAATAAGCACTTTTCCATAAACAAGGTCTAAATCATGTTTGATGCACTCTGGATGTCCAATTTTTGCTGTGCTGTCTATTTGAGATGAAAACTAGATCATTAGAAACACTGTAGACCATTTTCAGCAAGTTGCAACATTGAAATGCAGAAATAAGCACTTTTCCATAAACAAGCTCTAAATCATGTTTGATGCATTCTGGATAAAACTTTTTTTGTTATTGTTTATTCGAGATGTTATGAAAACACTGTAGAATGCATAAATAAGCACTTTTCCATAAACAAGCTCTAAATCATGTTTGATGCACTCTGGATACAATGTTTTTTACAGAACTGTTCAAACTAGATGATTATGAAAACTGTAGACATTTTCAGCAAGTTGCAACATTGAAATGCAGAAATAAGCACTTTTCCATAAACAAGCTCTAAATCATGTTTGATGCATTCTGGATAAAACTTTTTTGTTATTGTTTATTCGAGATGTTATGAAAACACTGTAGAATACATAAATAAGCACTTTTCCATAAACAAGCTCTAAATCATGTTTGATGCACTCTGGATACAATGTTTTTACAGAACTGTTCAAACTAGATGATTAGAAACACTGTAGACCATTTTCAGCAAGTTGCAGCATTGAATACAGAAATAACCACTTTTCCATAAACAAGCTCTAAATCATGTTTGATGCACTCTGGATACAATGTTTTAAACATAACTGTTCAAACTAGATGATTAGGAACACTGTAGACCATTTTCAGCAAGTTGCAGCATTGAAATGCAGAAATAAGCACTTTTCCATAAACAAGCTCTAAATCATGTTTGATGCACTCTGGATACAATTTTTTTAAACAGAACTGTTCAAACTAGATGATTAGGAACACTGTAGACCATTTTCAGCAAGTTGCAGCATTGAAATACAGAAATAACCACTTTTCCATAAACAAGCTCTAAATCATGTTTGATGCACTCTGGATACAATGTTTTAAACATAACTGTTCAAACTAGATGATTAGGAACACTGTAGACCATTTTCAGCAAGTTGCAGCATTGAAATGCAGAAATAAGCACTTTTCCATAAACAAGCTCTAAATCATGTTTGATGCACTCTGGATACAATGTTTTTTACAGAACTGTTCAAACTAGATGATTAGGAACACTGTAGACCATTTTCAGCAAGTTGCAGCATTGAAATGCAGAAATAACCACTTTTCCATAAACAAGTTCTAAATCATGTTTGATGCACTCTGGATACAATGTTTTAAACATAACTGTTCAAACTAGATGATTAGGAACACTGTAGACCATTTTCAGCAAGTTGCAGCATTGAAATGCAGAAATAAGCACTTTTCCATAAACAAGCTCTAAATCATGTTTGATGCACTCTGGATACAATGTTTTAAACATAACTGTTCAAACTAGATGATTAGGAACACTGTAGACCATTTTCAGCAAGTTGCAGCATTGAAATGCAGAAATAAGCACTTTTCCATAAACAAGCTCTAAATCACTCTGGATGTCCAATTTTTGCTGTGCTGTCTATTTGAGATGAAAAAAACATTGTGGACAGTTTTCAGCAAGTTGCAACATGGAAATACAGAAATAAGCACTTTTCCATAAACAAGCTCTAAATCATGTTTGATGCACTCTGGATAAAACTTTTTTTTGTTATGTTTATTCTAGATGTTATGAAAACACTGTAGAATGCATGAATAATCACTTTTCCATAAACAAGCTCTAAATCATGTTTGATGCACTCTGGATGTCCAATTTTTGCTGTGCTGTCTATTTGAGATGAAATGAACAATTGTGGACAGTTTTCAGCAACTTGCGATGTTGAAATGCAGGAAAACCTTTTTCCCATAAACAAGCTCTAAATCATGTTTGATGCACTCTGGATGTCCAATTTTTGCTGTGCTGTCTATTTGAGATGAAATGAACATTGTGGACAGTTTTCAGCAAGTTGCAACATGGAAATACAGAAATTAGCACTTTTCCATAAACAAGCTCTAAATCATGTTTGATGCACTCTGGATAAAACTTTTTTTTGTTATGTTTATTCTAGATGTTATGAAAACACTGTAGAATGCATGAATAATCACTTTTCCATAAACAAGCTCTAAATCATGTTTGATGCACTCTGGATGTCCAATTTTTGCTGTGCTGTCTATTTGAGATGAAATGAACATTGTGGACAGTTTTCAGCAAGTTGCAACATGGAAATACAGAAATAAGCACTTTTCCATAAACAAGCTCTAAATCATGTTTGATGCACTCTGGATGTACAATTTTTGCTGTGCTGTCTATTTGAGATGAAATGAACATTGTGGACAGTTTTCAGCAAGTTGCAACATGGAAATACAGAAATAAGCACTTTTCCATAAACAAGCTCTAAATCATGTTTGATGCACTCTGGATACAATTTTTGCTGTGCTGTTCTATTTGAGATGAAATGAACATTGTGGACAGTTTTCAGCAAGTTGCAACATGAAATGCAGAAATAAGCACTTTTTTTTCCATAAACAAGCTCTAAATCATGTTTGATGCACTCTGGATTTCCAATTTTTGCTGTGCTGTCTATTTGAGATGAAATGAACATTGTGGACAGTTTTCAGCAAGTTGCAACATTGCAGCATTGAAATGCAGAAATAAGCACTTTTCCATAAACAAGCTCTAAATCATGTTTGATGCACTCTGGATACAATTTTTAAACATAACTGTTTATTTGAGATGATTATGAAAACACTGTAGACAGTTTTGCATGCAACAAATAAGCACTTTTCCATAAACAAGCTCTAAATCATGTTTGATGCATTCTGGATAAAATGTTTTTTTGTTATTGTTTATTCGAGATGTTATGAAAACACTGTAGAATACATAAATAAGCACTTTTCCATAAACAAGCTCTAAATCATGTTTGATGCACTCTGGATACAATGTTTTTTAAACATAACTGTTCAAACTAGATGATTAGGAACACTGTAGACCATTTTCAGCAAGTTGCAGCATTGAAATGCAGAAATAAGCACTTTTCCATAAACAAGCTCTAAATCATGTTTGATGCACTCTGGATAAAACTTTTTTTTTTTATTGAACTTTATTCGAGATGTTATGAAAACACTGTAGAATGCATAAATAAGCACTTTTCCATAAACAAGCTCTAAATCATGTTTGATGCACTCTGGATACAATGTTTTTTACAGAACTGTTCAAACTAGATCATTAGAAACACTGTAGACCATTTTCAGCAAGTTGCAACATTGAAATGCAGAAATAAGCACTTTTCCATAAACAAGCTCTAAATCATGTTTGATGCACTCTGGATAAAATTTTTTTGTTATTGTTTATTCGAAAGATGTTATGAAAACACTGTAGAACATAAATAAGCACTTTTCCATAAACAAGCTCTAAATCATGTTTGATGCACTCTGGATAAAATGTTTTTTGTTATTGTTTATTCGAGATGTTATGAAAACACTGTAGAATGCATAAATAAGCACTTTTCCATAAACAAGCTCTAAATCATGTTTGATGCATTCTGGATAAAACTTTTTTGTTATTGTTTATTCGAGATGTTATGAAAACACTTAGAATGCATAAATAAGCACTTTTCCATAAACAAGCTCTAAATCATGTTTGATGCACTCTGGATACAATGTTTTTTACAGAACTGTTCAAACTAGATGATTAGAAACACTGTAGACCATTTTCAGCAAGTTGCAACATTGAAATGCAGAAATAAGCACTTTTCCATAAACAAGCTCTAAATCATGTTTGATGCACTCTGGATAAAACTTTTTTGTTATTGTTTATTCGAGATGTTTGAAAACACTGTAGAATACATAAATAAGCACTTTTCCATAAACAAGCTCTAAATCATGTTTTGATGCACTCTTAAAATGTTTTTTTTTTGTTATTGTTTATTCGAGATGTTATGAAAACACTGTAGAATGCATAAATAATCACTTTTCCATAAACAAGCTCTAAATCATGTTTGATGCATTCTGGATAAAACTTTTTTGTTATTGTTTATTCGAGATGTTATGAAAACACTGTAGAATATGCATAAATAAGCACTTTTCCATAAACAAGCTCTAAATCATGTTTGATGCACTCTGGATACAATTTTTTTACAGAACTGTTCAAACTAGATGATTAGAAACACTGTAGACCATTTTCAGCAAGTTGCAGCATTGAAATGCAGAAATAAGCACTTTTCCATAAACAAGCTCTAAATCATGTTTGATGCACTCTGGATAAAATGTTTTTTGTAACTGTTTAAACTAGATGATTATGAACAAACATTTTCAGAAACATAAATGCACTTTTCCATAAACAAGCTCTAAATCATGTTTGATGCACTCTGGATACAATGTTTTTTACAGAACTGTTTAGATGATTAGGAACACTGTAGACCATTTTCAGCAAGTTGCAGCATTGAACTACAGAAATAACCACTTTTCCATAAACAAGGTCTAAATCATGTTTGATGCACTCTGGATACAATGTTTTAAACATAACTGTTCAAACTAGATGATTAGGAACACTGTAGACCATTTTCAGCAAGTTGCAGCATTGAAATGCAGAAATAAGCACTTTTCCATAAACAAGCTCTAAATCATGTTTGATGCATTCTGGATAAAACTTTTTTTGTTATTGTTTATTCGAGATGTTATGAAAACACTGTAGAATGCATAAATAAGCACTTTTCCATAAACAAGCTCTAAATCATGTTTGATGCACTCTGGATACAATGTTTTTTACAGAACTGTTCAAACTAGATCATTAGAAACACTGTAGACCATTTTCAGCAAGTTGCAACATTGAAATGCAGAAATAAGCACTTTTCCATAAACAAGCTCTAAATCATGTTTGATGCATTCTGGATAAAACTTTTTTTGTTATTGTTTATTCGAGATGTTATGAAAACACTGTAGAATACATAAATAAGCACTTTTCCATAAACAAGCTCTAAATCATGTTTGATGCACTCTGGATAAAACTGGATTTTTTTTTGTTAAATTGTTTTATTCGAGATGTTATGAAAACACTGTAGAATGCATAAATAATCACTTTTCCATAAACAAGCTCTAAATCATGTTTGATGCATTCTGGATAAAACTTTTTTGTTATTGTTTATTCGAGATGTTATGAAAACACTGTAGAATGCATAAATAAGCACTTTTCCATAAACAAGCTCTAAATCATGTTTGATGCACTCTGGATACAATGTTTTTTACAGAACTGTTCAAACTAGATGATTAGGAACACTGTAGACCATTTTCAGCAAGTTGCAGCATTGAAATGCAGAAATAAGCACTTTTCCATAAACAAGCTCTAAATCATGTTTGATGCATTCTGGATAAAACTTTTTTTGTTATTGTTTATTCGAGATGTTATGAAAACACTGTAGAATGCATAAATAAGCACTTTTCCATAAACAAGCTCTAAATCATGTTTGATGCATTCTGGATAAAATGTTTTTTGTTATTTTTATTCGAGATGTTTGAAAACACTTGAATGCATAAATAAGCACTTTTCCATAAACAAGCTCTAAATCATGTTTGATGCATTCTGGATAAAACTTTTTTTGTTATTGTTTATTCGAGATGTTATGAAAACACTGTAGAATGCATAAATAAGCACTTTTCCATAAACAAGCTCTAAATCATGTTTGATGCATTCTGGATAAAACTTTTTTTGTTATTGTTTATTCGAGATGTTATGAAAACACTGTAGAATACATAAATAAGCACTTTTCCATAAACAAGCTCTAAATCATGTTTGATGCACTCTGGATACAATGTTTTAAACATAACTGTTCAAACTAGATGATTAGGAACACTGTAGACCATTTTCAGCAAGTTGCAGCATTGAAATGCAGAAATAAGCACTTTTCCATAAACAAGCTCTAAATCATGTTTAATGCTCTCTGGATACAATGTTTTTTACAGAACTGTTCAAACTAGATGATTAGGAACACTGTAGACCATTTTCAGCAAGTTGCAGCATTGAACTACAGAAATAACCACTTTTCCATAAACAAGGTCTAAATCATGTTTGATGCACTCTGGATACAATGTTTTAAACATAACTGTTCAAACTAGATGATTAGGAACACTGTAGACCATTTTCAGCAATTGCAGCATTGAAATGCAGAAATAAGCACTTTTCCATAAACAAGCTCTAAATCATGTTTGATGCACTCTGGATACAATGTTTTAAACAGAACTGTTCAAACTAGATGATTAGGAACACTGTAGACCATTTTCAGCAAGTTGCAGCATTGAACTACAGAAATAACCACTTTTCCATAAACAAGCTCTAAATCATGTTTGATGCACTCTGGATACAATGTTTTAAACATAACTGTTCAAACTAGATGATTAGGAACACTGTAGACCATTTTCAGCAAGTTGCAGCATTGAACTACAGAAATAACCACTTTTCCATAAACAAGGTCTAAATCATGTTTGATGCACTCTGGATACAATGTTTTAAACATAACTGTTCAAACTAGATGATTAGGAACACTGTAGACCATTTTCAGCAAGTTGCAGCATTGAACTACAGAAATAACCACTTTTCCATAAACAAGGTCTAAATCATGTTTGATGCACTCTGGATACAATGTTTTAAACATAACTGTTCAAACTAGATGATTAGGAACACTGTAGACCATTTTCAGCAAGTTGCAGCATTGAAATGCAGAAATAAGCACTTTTCCATAAACAAGCTCTAAATCATGTTTAATGCTCTCTGGATACAATGTTTTTTACAGAACTGTTCAAACTAGATCATTAGAAACACTGTAGACCATTTTCAGCAAGTTGCACACATTGAAATGCAGAAATAAGCACTTTTCCATAAACAAGCTCTAAATCATGTTTGATGCTGGATAAAACATTCAGAAATGAGATGTTTGATACTGTAGAATGAAAACATAAATGCACTTTTCCATAAACAAGCTCTAAATCATGTTTGATGCATTCTGGATAAAACTTTTTTGTTATTGTTTATTCGAGATGTTATGAAAACACTGTAGAATACATAAATAAGCACTTTTCCATAAACAAGCTCTAAATCATGTTTGATGCACTCTGGATACAATCGAGATGTTATGAAAACACTTAGAATACATAAATAAGCACTTTTCCATAAACAAGCTCTAAATCATGTTTTTTTTTAAACATAACTGTTCAAACTAGATGATTAGAAACACTGTAGACCATTTTCAGACATTGAAATGCAGAAATAAGCACTTTTCCATAAACAAGCTCTAAATCATGTTTGATGCATTCTGGATAAAACTTTTTTGTTATTGTTTATTCGAGATGTTATGAAAACACTGTAGAATGCATAAATAAGCACTTTTCCATAAACAAGCTCTAAATCATGTTTGATGCACTCTGGATACAATTTTTTTACAGAACTGTTCAAACTAGATCATTAGAAACACTGTAGACCATTTTCAGCAAGTTGCAACATTGAAATGCAGAAATAAGCACTTTTCCATAAACAAGCTCTAAATCATGTTTGATGCATTCTGGATAAAACTTTTTTTGTTATTGTTTATTCATGTTTGATGAGATGTTATGAAAACACTGTAGAATACATAAATAAGCACTTTTCCATAAACAAGCTCTAAATCATGTTTGATGCACTCTGGATACAATGTTTTTTACAGAACTGTTCAAACTAGATGATTAGGAACACTGTAGACCATTTTCAGCAAGTTGCAGCATTGAACTACAGAAATAACCACTTTTCCATAAACAAGGTCTAAATCATGTTTGATGCACTCTGATACAATGTTTTAAACATAACTGTTCAAACTAGATGATTAGGAACACTGTTTTTTGTAGACCATTTTCAGCAAGTTGCAGCATTGAAATGCAGAAATAAGCACTTTTCCATAAACAAGCTCTAAATCATGTTTGATGCACTCTGGATACAATGTTTTTTACAGAACTGTTCAAACTAGATGATTAGGAACACTGTAGACCATTTTCAGCAAGTTGCAGCATTGAACTACAGAAATAACCACTTTTCCATAAACAAGGTCTAAATCATGTTTGATGCACTCTGGATACAATGTTTTAAACATAACTGTTCAAACTAGATGATTAGGAACACTGTAGACCATTTTCAGCAAGTTGCAGCATTGAAATGCAGAAATAAGCACTTTTCCATAAACAAGCTCTAAATCATGTTTGATGCACTCTGGATACAATGTTTTTTACAGAACTGTTCAAACTAGATGATTAGGAACACTGTAGACCATTTTCAGCAAGTTGCAGCATTGAACTACAGAAATAACCACTTTTCCATAAACAAGGTCTAAATCATGTTTGATGCACTCTGGATACAATGTTTTAAACATAACTGTTCAAACTAGATGATTAGGAACACTGTAGACCATTTTCAGCAAGTTGCAGCATTGAACTACAGAAATAACCACTTTTCCATAAACAAGGTCTAAATCATGTTTGATGCACTCTGGATACAATGTTTTAAACATAACTGTTCAAACTAGATGATTAGGAACACTGTAGACCATTTTCAGCAAGTTGCAGCATTGAAATGCAGAAATAAGCACTTTTCCATAAACAAGCTCTAAATCATGTTTGATGCATTCTGGATAAAACTTTTTTTGTTACTGTTTAACGAGATGTTATGAAAACACTGTAGATGCAGCATTGAAATGCAGAAATAAGCACTTTTCCATAAACAAGCTCTAAATCATGTTTGATGCATTCTGGATAAAACTTTTTTTTGTTATTGTTTATTCGAGATGATTATGAAAACACTGTAGAATGCATAAATAAGCACTTTTCCATAAACAAGCTCTAAATCATGTTTGATGCATTCTGGATAAAACTTTTTTGTTATTGTTTATTCGAGATGTTATGAAAACACTGTAGAATACATAAATAAGCACTTTTCCATAAACAAGCTCTAAATCATGTTTGATGCACTCTGGATACAATGTTTTTACAGAACTGTTCAAACTAGATGATTAGGAACACTGTAGACCATTTTCAGCAAGTTGCAGCATTGAAATGCAGAAATAAGCACTTTTCCATAAACAAGCTCTAAATCATGTTTGATGCATTCTGGATAAAACTTTTTTTGTTATTGTTTATTCGAGATGTTATGAAAACACTGTAGAATGCATAAATAAGCACTTTTCCATAAACAAGCTCTAAATCATGTTTGATGCACTCTGGATACAATGTTTTAAACATAACTGTTCAAACTAGATGATTAGGAACACTGTAGACCATTTTCAGCAAGTTGCAGCATTGAAATGCAGAAATAAGCACTTTTCCATAAACAAGCTCTAAATCATGTTTGATGCACTCTGGATACAATGTTTTTTACAGAACTGTTCAAACTAGATGATTAGGAACACTGTAGACCATTTTCAGCAAGTTGCAGCATTGAACTACAGAAATAACCACTTTTCCATAAACAAGGTCTAAATCATGTTTGATGCACTCTGGATACAATGTTTTAAACATAACTGTTCAAACTAGATGATTAGGAACACTGTAGACCATTTTCAGCAAGTTGCAGCATTGAAATGCAAGAAATAAGCACTTTTCCATAAACAAGCTCTAAATCATGTTTGATGCACTCTGGATACAATGTTTTAAACATAACTGTTCAAACTAGATGATTAGGAACACTGTAGACCATTTTCAGCAAGTTGCAGCATTGAAATGCAGAAATAAGCACTTTTCCATAAACAAGCTCTAAATCATGTTTAATGCTCTCTGGATACAATGTTTTTTACAGAACTGTTCAAACTAGATGATTAGGAACACTGTAGACCATTTTCAGCAAGTTGCAGCATTGAACTACAGAAATAACCACTTTTCCATAAACAAGGTCTAAATCATGTTTGATGCACTCTGGATACAATGTTTTAAACATAACTGTTCAAACTAGATGATTAGGAACACTGTAGACCATTTTCAGCAAGTTGCAGCATTGAAATGCAGAAATAAGCACTTTTCCATAAACAAGCTCTAAATCATGTTTGATGCACTCTGGATACAATTTTGTTTTTTACATAACTGTTCAAACTAGATGATTAGGAACACTGTAGACCATTTTCAGCAAGTTGCAGCATTGAACTACAGAAATAACCACTTTTCCATAAACAAGCTCTAAATCATGTTTGATGCACTCTGGATACAATGTTTTAAACATAACTGTTCAAACTAGATGATTAGGAACACTGTAGACCATTTTCAGCAAGTTGCAGCATTGAACTACAGAAATAACCACTTTTCCATAAACAAGGTCTAAATCATGTTTGATGCACTCTGGATACAATGTTTTAAACATAACTGTTCAAACTAGATGATTAGGAACACTGTAGACCATTTTCAGCAAGTTGCAGCATTGAAATGCAGAAATAAGCACTTTTCCATAAACAAGCTCTAAATCATGTTTGATGCACTCTGGATACAATGTTTTTACAGAACTGTTCAAACTAGATGATTAGAAACACTGTAGACCATTTTCAGCAAGTTGCAACATTGAAATGCAGAAATAAGCACTTTTCCATAAACAAGCTCTAAATCATGTTTGATGCATTCTGGATAAAACTTTTTTGTTATTGTTTATTCGAGATGTTATGAAAACACTGTAGAATGCATAAAGCACTTTTCCATAAACAAGCTCTAAATCATGTTTGATGCACTCTGGATAAAATGTTTTTTGTTATTGTTTATTCGAGATTTTATGAAAACACTTAGAATGCATAAATAAGCACTTTTCCATAAACAAGCTCTAAATCATGTTTGATGCATTCTGGATAAAACTTTTTTGTTATTGTTTATTCGAGATGTTATGAAAACACTGTAGAATACATAAATAAGCACTTTTCCATAAACAAGCTCTAAATCATGTTTGATGCACTCTGGATAAAACTTTTTTGTTATTGTTTACGAGATGTTAGAAAAACTGTAGAATGCATAAATAATCACTTTTCCATAAACAAGCTCTAAATCATGTTTGATGCATTCTGGATAAAACTTTTTTTGTTATTGTTTATTCGAGATGTTATGAAAACACTGTAGAATACATAAATAAGCACTTTTCCATAAACAAGCTCTAAATCATGTTTGATGCACTCTGGATACAATGTTTTAAACATAACTGTTCAAACTAGATGATTAGGAACACTGTAGACCATTTTCAGCAAGTTGCAGCATTGAAATGCAGAAATAAGCACTTTTCCATAAACAAGCTCTAAATCATGTTTGATGCACTCTGGATACAATGTTTTAAACAGAACTGTTCAAACTAGATGATTAGGAACACTGTAGACCATTTTCAGCAAGTTGCAGCATTGAACTACAGAAATAACCACTTTTCCATAAACAAGCTCTAAATCATGTTTGATGCACTCTGGATACAATGTTTTAAACATAACTGTTCAAACTAGATGATTAGGAACACTGTAGACCATTTTCAGCAAGTTGCAGCATTGAACTACAGAAATAACCACTTTTCCATAAACAAGCTCTAAATCATGTTTGATGCACTCTGGATACAATGTTTTAAACATAACTGTTCAAACTAGATGATTAGGAACACTGTAGACCATTTTCAGCAAGTTGCAGCATTGAAATACAGAAATAAGCACTTTTCCATAAACAAGCTCTAAATCATGTTTGATGCACTCTGGATACAATGTTTTAAACATAACTGTTCAAACTAGATGATTAGGAACACTGTAGACCATTTTCAGCAAGTTGCAGCATTGAAATACAGAAATAACCACTTTTCCATAAACAAGCTCTAAATCATGTTTGATGCACTCTGGATACAATGTTTTAAACATAACTGTTCAAACTAGATGATTAGGAACACTGTAGACCATTTTCAGCAAGTTGCAGCATTGAAATGCAGAAATAAGCACTTTTCCATAAACAAGCTCTAAATCATGTTTGATGCACTCTGGATACAATGTTTGTTTTTACAGAACTGTTCAAACTAGATGATTAGGAACACTGTAGACCATTTTCAGCAAGTTGCAGCATTGAAACAGAAATAACCACTTTTCCATAAACAAGGTCTAAATCATGTTTGATGCACTCTGGATACAATGTTTTAAACATAACTGTTCAAACTAGATGATTAGGAACACTGTAGACCATTTTCAGCAAGTTGCACAGAAATAACCACTTTTCCATAAACAAGCTCTAAATCATGTTTGATGCACTCTGGATACAATGTTTTAAACATAACTGTTCAAACTAGATGATTAGGAACACTGTAGACCATTTTCAGCAAGTTGCAGCATTGAAACAGAAATAAGCACTTTTCCATAAACAAGCTCTAAATCATGTTTGATGCACTCTGGATACAATGTTTTTTACAGAACTGTTCAAACTAGATGATTAGGAACACTGTAGACCATTTTCAGCAAGTTGCAGCATTGAACTACAGAAATAAGCACTTTTCCATAAACAAGCTCTAAATCATGTTTGATGCACTCTGGATACAATGTTTTTTACAGAACTGTTCAAACTAGATCATTAGAAACACTGTAGACCATTTTCAGCAAGTTGCAACATTGAAATGCAGAAATAAGCACTTTTCCATAAACAAGCTCTAAATCATGTTTGATGCATTCTGGATAAAACTTTTTTTGTTATTGTTTATTCGAGATGTTATGAAAACACTGTAGAATGCATAAATAAGCACTTTTCCATAAACAAGCTCTAAATCATGTTTGATGCATTCTGGATAAAACTTTTTGTTTGTTTATTAGAGATATGAAAACACTGTAGAATGCATAAATAAGCACTTTTCCATAAACAAGCTCTAAATCATGTTTGATGCATTCTGGATAAAACTTTTTTTGTTATTGTTTATTCGAGATGTTATGAAAACACTGTAGAATACATAAATAAGCACTTTTCCATAAACAAGCTCTAAATCATGTTTGATGCACTCTGGATAAAACTTTTTTTGTTATTGTTTATTCGAGATGTTATGAAAACACTGTAGAATGCATAAATAATCACTTTTCCATAAACAAGCTCTAAATCATGTTTGATGCATTCTGGATAAAACTTTTTTTGTTATTGTTTATTCGAGATGTTATGAAAACACTGTAGAATACATAAATAAGCACTTTTCCATAAACAAGCTCTAAATCATGTTTGATGCACTCTGGATACAATGTTTTAAACATAACTGTTCAAACTAGATGATTAGGAACACTGTAGACCATTTTCAGCAAGTTGCAATGCATTGAAATGCAGAAATAAGCACTTTTCCATAAACAAGCTCTAAATCATGTTTGATGCACTCTGGATACAATGTTTTTTACAGAACTGTTCAAACTAGATGATTAGGAACACTGTAGACCATTTTCAGCAAGTTGCAGCATTGAACTACAGAAATAACCACTTTTCCATAAACAAGCTCTAAATCATGTTTGATGCACTCTGGATACAATGTTTTAAACATAACTGTTCAAACTAGATGATTAGGAACACTGTAGACCATTTTCAGCAAGTTGCAGCATTGAATACAGAAATAACCACTTTTCCATAAACAAGCTCTAAATCATGTTTGATGCACTCTGGATACAATGTTTTTAACTGTTCAAACTAGATGATTAGGAACACTGTAGACCATTTTCAGCAAGTTGCAGCATTGAACTACAGAAATAAGCACTTTTCCATAAACAAGGTCTAAATCATGTTTGATGCACTCTGGATACAATGTTTTTAAACATAACTGTTCAAACTAGATGATTAGGAACACTGTAGACCATTTTCAGCAAGTTGCAGCATTGAACTACAGAAATAAGCACTTTTCCATAAACAAGGTCTAAATCATGTTTGATGCACTCTGGATACAATGTTTTAAACATAACTGTTCAAACTAGATCATTAGAAACACTGTAGACCATTTTCAGCAAGTTGCAACATTGAAATGCAGAAATAAGCACTTTTCCATAAACAAGCTCTAAATCATGTTTGATGCACTCTGGATACAATGTTTTTTACATAACTGTTCAAACTAGATGATTAGGAACACTGTAGACCATTTTCAGCAAGTTGCAGCATTGAACTACAGAAATAACCACTTTTCCATAAACAAGGTCTAAATCATGTTTGATGCACTCTGGATACAATGTTTTAAACATAACTGTTCAAACTAGATGATTAGGAACACTGTAGACCATTTTCAGCAAGTTGCAGCATTGAACTACAGAAATAACCACTTTTCCATAAACAAGGTCTAAATCATGTTTGATGCACTCTGGATACAATGTTTTAAACATAACTGTTCAAACTAGATGATTAGGAACACTGTAGACCATTTTCAGCAAGTTGCAGCATTGAAATGCAGAAATAAGCACTTTTCCATAAACAAGCTCTAAATCATGTTTGATGCACTCTGGATACAATGTTTTTTACAGAACTGTTCAAACTAGATGATTAGAAACACTGTAGACCATTTTCAGCAAGTTGCAACATTGAAATGCAGAAATAAGCACTTTTCCATAAACAAGCTCTAAATCATGTTTGATGCATTCTGGATAAAACTTTTTTGTTATTGTTTATTCGAGATGTTATGAAAACACTGTAGAATGCATAAATAAGCACTTTTCCATAAACAAGCTCTAAATCATGTTTGATGCATTCTGGATAAAACTTTTTTGTTATTGTTTATTCGAGATGTTATGAAAACACTGTAGAACATAAATAAGCACTTTTCCATAACAAGCTCTAAATCATGTTTGATGCATTCTGGATAAAACTTTTTTGTTATTGTTTATTCGAAATGAAAACACTGTAGAATGCATAAATAAGCACTTTTCCATAAACAAGCTCTAAATCATGTTTGATGCATTCTGGATAAAATGTTTTTTTGTTATTGTTTATTCGAGATGTTATGAAAACACTGTAGTAGAATACATAAATAAGCACTTTTCCATAAACAAGCTCTAAATCATGTTTGATGCATTCTGGATAAAACTTTTTTGTTATTGTTTATTCGAGATGTTATGAAAACACTGTAGAATAACATAAATAAGCACTTTTCCATAAACAAGCTCTAAATCATGTTTGATGCACTCTGGATACAATGTTTTAAACATAACTGTTCAAACTAGATGATTAGGAACACTGTAGACCATTTTCAGCAAGTTGCAGCATTGAAATGCAGAAATAAGCACTTTTCCATAAACAAGCTCTAAATCATGTTTGATGCATTCTGGATAAAATGTTTTTTTTGTTTTATTAGGAACACTGTAGACCATTTTCAGCAAGTTGAAAACATTGTAAATGCATAAATAAGCACTTTTCCATAAACAAGCTCTAAATCATGTTTGATGCATTCTGGATAAAACTTTTTTGTTATTGTTTATTCGAGATGTTATGAAAACACTGTAGAATGCATAAATAAGCACTTTTCCATAAACAAGCTCTAAATCATGTTTGATGCATTCTGGATAAAACTTTTTTGTTATTGTTTATTCGAGATGTTATGAAAACACTGTAAATGCATAAATAAGCACTTTTCCATAAACAAGCTCTAAATCATGTTTGATGCATTCTGGATAAAACTTTTTTGTTATTGTTTATTGAGATGTTATGAAAACACTGTAGAATGCATAAATAAGCACTTTTCCATAAACAAGCTCTAAATCATGTTTGATGCATTCTGGATAAATGTTTTTTTTTTTGTTATTGTTTATTCGAGATGTTATGAAAACACTGTAGAATACATAAATAAGCACTTTTCCATAAACAAGCTCTAAATCATGTTTGATGCACTCTGGATACAATGTTTTTACAGAACTGTTCAAACTAGATGATTAGAACACTGTAGACCATTTTGTAGACCATTTTCAGCAAGTTGCATACATTGAAATGCAGAAATAAGAAAACACTTTTCCATAAACAAGCACTTTTCTAAATCATGTTTGATGCATTCTCTGTAGAATACATAAATGCACTTTTCCATAAACAAGCTCTAAATCATGTTTGATGCACTCTGGATACAATGTTTTTACAGAACTGTTCAAACTAGATGATTAGGAACACTGTAGACCATTTTCAGCAAGTTGCAGCATTGAACTACAGAAATAAGCACTTTTCCATAAACAAGCTCTAAATCATGTTTGATGCACTCTGGATACAATGTTTTAAACATAACTGTTCAAACTAGATGATTAGGAACACTGTAGACCATTTTCAGCAAGTTGCAGCATTGAATACAGAAATAACCACTTTTCCATAAACAAGGTCTAAATCATGTTTGATGCACTCTGGATACAATGTTTTAAACATAACTGTTCAAACTAGATGATTAGGAACACTGTAGACCATTTTCAGCAAGTTGCAGCATTGAACTACAGAAATAACCACTTTTCCATAAACAAGGTCTAAATCATGTTTGATGCACTCTGGATACAATGTTTTAAACATAACTGTTCAAACTAGATGATTAGGAACACTGTAGACCATTTTCAGCAAGTTGCAGCATTGAAATGCAGAAATAAGCACTTTTCCATAAACAAGCTCTAAATCATGTTTGATGCACTCTGGATACAATGTTTTAAACAGAACTGTTCAAACTAGATGATTAGAAACACTGTAGACCATTTTCAGCAAGTTGCAACATTGAAATGCAGAAATAAGCACTTTTCCATAAACAAGCTCTAAATCATGTTTGATGCATTCTGGATAAAATTTTTTGTTATTGTTTATTCGAGATGTTATGAAAACACTGTAGAATGCATAAATAAGCACTTTTCCATAAACAAGCTCTAAATCATGTTTGCATTCTGGATAAAACTTTTTTGTTATTGTTTATTCGAGATGTTATGAAAACACTGTAGAATACATAAATAAGCACTTTTCCATAAACAAGCTCTAAATCATGTTTGATGCACTCTGGATACAATGTTTTTAAACAGAACTGTTCAAACTAGATGATTAGGAACACTGTAGACCATTTTCAGCAAGTTGCAGCATTGAAATGCAGAAATAAGCACTTTTCCATAAACAAGCTCTAAATCATGTTTGATGCACTCTGGATACAATGTTTTAAACAGAACTGTTCAAACTAGATGATTAGGAACACTGTAGACCATTTTCAGCAAGTTGCAGCATTGAACTACAGAAATAACCACTTTTCCATAAACAAGGTCTAAATCATGTTTGATGCACTCTGGATACAATGTTTTAAACATAACTGTTCAAACTAGATGATTAGGAACACTGTAGACCATTTTCAGCAAGTTGCAGCATTGAATGCAGAAATAAGCACTTTTCCAAAACAAGCTCTAAATCATGTTTGATGCACTCTGGATACAATTTTTTAAACATAACTGTTCAAACTAGATGATTAGGAACACTGTAGACCATTTTCAGCAAGTTGCAGCATTGAAATGCAGAAATAAGCACTTTTCCATAAACAAGCTCTAAATCATGTTTGATGCACTCTGGATACAATGTTTTAAACAGAACTGTTCAAACTAGATGATTAGGAACACTGTAGACCATTTTCAGCAAGTTGCAGCATTGAACTACAGAAATAACCACTTTTCCATAAACAAGGTCTAAATCATGTTTGATGCACTCTGGATACGTTTTAAACATAACTGTTCAAACTAGATGATTAGGAACACTGTACACCATTTTCAGCAAGTTGCAGCATTGAAATGCAGAAATAAGCACTTTTCCATAAACAACTCTAAATCATGTTTAATGCTCTCTGGATACAATGTTTTAAACAGAACTGTTCAAACTAGATCATTAGAAACACTGTAGACCATTTTCAGCAAGTTGCAACATTGAAATGCAGAAATAAGCACTTTTCCATAAACAAGCTCTAAATCATGTTTAATGCTCTCTGGATACAATGTTTTTTTGTTATTGTTTATTCGAGATGTTATGAAAACACTGTAGAATGCATAAATAAGCACTTTTCCATAAACAAGCTCTAAATCATGTTTGATGCATTCTGGATAAAACTTTTTTTGTTATTGTTTATTCGAGATGTTATGAAAACACTGTAGAATGCATAAATAAGCACTTTTCCATAAACAAGCTCTAAATCATGTTTGATGCATTCTGGATAAAACTTTTTTTGTTATTGTTTATTCGAGATGTTATGAAAACACTGTAGAATGCATAAATAAGCACTTTTCCATAAACAAGCTCTAAATCATGTTTGATGCATTCTGGATAAAATGTTTTTTTTTGTTATTGTTTATTCGAGATGTTATGAAAACACTGTAGAATACATAAATAAGCACTTTTCCATAAACAAGCTCTAAATCATGTTTGATGCACTCTGGATACAATGTTTTTTAAACAGAACTGTTCAAACTAGATGATTAGGAACACTGTAGACCATTTTCAGCAAGTTGCAGCATTGAAATGCAGAAATAAGCACTTTTCCATAAACAAGCTCTAAATCATGTTTGATGCATTGGATAAAACTTTTTGTTATTGTTTAGAGATGTTATGAAAACACTGTAGAATGCATAAATAAGCACTTTTCCATAAACAAGCTCTAAATCATGTTTGATGCATTCTGGATAAAATTTTTTGAACTGTTCAAACTAGATGATTAGAAAACACTGACCATTTTAGCAATGCATTGAAATAAATAAGCACTTTTCCATAAACAAGCTCTAAATCATGTTTGATGCATTCTGGATAAAACTTTTTTGTTATTGTTTATTCGAGATGTTATGAAAACACTGTAGAATGCATAAATAAGCACTTTTCCATAAACAAGCTCTAAATCATGTTTGATGCATTCTGGATAAAACTTTTTTTTTGTTATTGTTTATTCGAGATGTTATGAAAACACTGTAGAATACATAAATAAGCACTTTTCCATAAACAAGCTCTAAATCATGTTTGATGCACTCTGGATACAATGTTTTTTAAACAGAACTGTTCAAACTAGATGATTAGAAACACTGTAGACCATTTTCAGCAAGTTGCAACATTGAAATGCAGAAATAAGCACTTTTCCATAAACAAGCTCTAAATCATGTTTGATGCATTCTGGATAAAATTTTTTTTGTTATTGTTTAAACTAGATGATTATGAAAACACTGTAGAATGCATAAATAAGCACTTTTCCATAAACAAGCTCTAAATCATGTTTGATGCACTCTGGATACAATGTTTTTTACAGAACTGTTCAAACTAGATGATTAGGAACACTGTAGACCATTTTCAGCAAGTTGCAGCATTGAACTACAGAAATAACCACTTTTCCATAAACAAGCTCTAAATCATGTTTGATGCACTCTGGATACAATGTTTTAAACATAACTGTTCAAACTAGATGATTAGGAACACTGTAGACCATTTTCAGCAAGTTGCAGCATTGAAATACAGAAATAACCACTTTTCCATAAACAAGCTCTAAATCATGTTTGATGCACTCTGGATACAATGTTTTAAACATAACTGTTCAAACTAGATGATTAGGAACACTGTAGACCATTTTCAGCAAGTTGCAGCATTGAACTACAGAAATAACCACTTTTCCATAAACAAGGTCTAAATCATGTTTGATGCACTCTGGATACAATGTTTTAAACATAACTGTTCAAACTAGATGATTAGGAACACTGTAGACCATTTTCAGCAAGTTGCAGCATTGAAATGCAGAAATAAGCACTTTTCCATAAACAAGCTCTAAATCATGTTTGATGCACTCTGGATACAATGTTTTTTACAGAACTGTTCAAACTAGATGATTAGAAACACTGTAGACCATTTTCAGCAAGTTGCAGCATTGAAATGCAGAAATAAGCACTTTTCCATAAACAAGCTCTAAATCATGTTTGATGCATTCTGGATAAAACTTTTTTGTTATTGTTTATTCGAGATGTTTGAAAACACTGTAGAATGCATAAATAAGCACTTTTCCATAAACAAGCTCTAAATCATGTTTGATGCATTCTGGATAAAACTTTTTTTGTTATTGTTTATTCGAGATGTTATGAAAACACTGTAGAATACATAAATAAGCACTTTTCCATAAACAAGCTCTAAATCATGTTTGATGCACTCTGGATACAATGTTTTAAACATAACTGTTCAAACTAGATGATTAGGAACACTGTAGACCATTTTCAGCAAGTTGCAGCATTGAAATGCAGAAATAAGCACTTTTCCATAAACAAGCTCTAAATCATGTTTGATGCATTCTGGATAAAACTTTTTTTGTTATTGTTTATTCGAGATGTTATGAAAACACTGTAGAATGCATAAATAAGCACTTTTCCATAAACAAGCTCTAAATCATGTTTGATGCACTCTGGATACAATGTTTTTTACAGAACTGTTCAAACTAGATCATTAGAAACACTGTAGACCATTTTCAGCAAGTTGCAACATTGAAATGCAGAAATAAGCACTTTTCCATAAACAAGCTCTAAATCATGTTTGATGCATTCTGGATAAAACTTTTTTGTTATTGTTTATTCGAGATGTTATGAAAACACTGTAGAATACATAAATAAGCACTTTTCCATAAACAAGCTCTAAATCATGTTTGATGCACTCTGGATAAAACTTTTTTTGTTATTGTTTATTCGAGATGTTATGAAAACACTGTAGAATGCATAAATAATCACTTTTCCATAAACAAGCTCTAAATCATGTTTGATGCATTCTGGATAAAACTTTTTTTGTTATTGTTTATTCGAGATGTTATGAAAACACTGTAGAATACATAAATAAGCACTTTTCCATAAACAAGCTCTAAATCATGTTTGATGCACTCTGGATACAATGTTTTTTACAGAACTGTTCAAACTAGATGATTAGGAACACTGTAGACCATTTTCAGCAAGTTGCAGCATTGAACTACAGAAATAACCACTTTTCCATAAACAAGGTCTAAATCATGTTTGATGCACTCTGGATACAATGTTTTAAACATAACTGTTCAAACTAGATGATTAGGAACACTGTAGACCATTTTCAGCAAGTTGCAGCATTGAAATGCAGAAATAAGCACTTTTCCATAAACAAGCTCTAAATCATGTTTGATGCACTCTGGATACAATGTTTTTTACAGAACTGTTCAAACTAGATGATTAGGAACACTGTAGACCATTTTCAGCAAGTTGCAGCATTGAAATGCAGAAATAAGCACTTTTCCATAAACAAGCTCTAAATCATGTTTGATGCACTCTGGATACAATGTTTTTTACAGAACTGTTCAAACTAGATGATTAGGAACACTTGTAGACCATTTTCAGCAAGTTGCGGCATTGAACTACAGAAATAACCACTTTTCCATAAACAAAGGTCTAAATCATGTTTGATGCACTCTGGATACAATGTTTTAAACATAACTGTTCAAACTAGATGATTAGGAACACTGTAGACCATTTTCAGCAAGTTGCAGCATTGAAATGCAGAAATAAGCACTTTTCCATAAACAAGCTCTAAATCATGTTTGATGCACTCTGGATACAATGTTTTAAACATAACTGTTCAAACTAGATGATTAGGAACACTGTAGACCATTTTCAGCAAGTTGCAGCATTGAAACAGAAATAAGCACTTTTCCATAAACAAGCTCTAAATCATGTTTGATGCACTCTGGATACAATGTTTTAAACATAACTGTTCAAACTAGATGATTAGGAACACTGTAGACCATTTTCAGCAAGTTGCAGCATTGAACTACAGAAATAACCACTTTTCCATAAACAAGGTCTAAATCATGTTTGATGCACTCTGGATACAATGTTTTAAACATAACTGTTCAAACTAGATGATTAGGAACACTGTAGACCATTTTCAGCAAGTTGCAGCATTGAAATGCAGAAATAAGCACTTTTCCATAAACAAGCTCTAAATCATGTTTGATGCACTCTGGATACAATGTTTTTTACAGAACTGTTCAAACTAGATGATTAGGAACACTGTAGACCATTTTCAGCAAGTTGCAACATTGAAATGCAGAAATAAGCACTTTTCCATAAACAAGCTCTAAATCATGTTTGATGCATTCTGGATAAAACTTTTTTTGTTATTGTTTATTCGAGATGTTATGAAAACACTGTAGAATGCATAAATAAGCACTTTTCCATAAACAAGCTCTAAATCATGTTTGATGCATTCTGGATAAAACTTTTTTTGTTATTGTTTATTCGAGATGTTATGAAAACACTGTAGAATGCATAAATAAGCACTTTTCCATAAACAAGCTCTAAATCATGTTTGATGCATTCTGGATAAAACTTTTTTTGTTATTGTTTAATGTTATGAAAACACTGTAGAATGCATAAATAAGCACTTTTCCATAAACAAGCTCTAAATCATGTTTGATGCATTCTGGATAAAACTTTTTTGTTATTGTTTATTCGAGATGTTATGAAAACACTGTAGAATGCATAAATAAGCACTTTTCCATAAACAAGCTCTAAATCATGTTTGATGCACTCTGGATACAATGTTTTAAACATAACTGTTCAAACTAGATGATTAGGAACACTGTAGACCATTTTCAGCAAGTTGCAGCATTGAAATGCAGAAATAAGCACTTTTCCATAAACAAGCTCTAAATCATGTTTGATGCATTCTGGATAAAACTTTTTTTGTTATTGTTTATTCGAGATGTTATGAAAACACTGTAGAATGCATAAATAAGCACTTTTCCATAAACAAGCTCTAAATCATGTTTGATGCACTCTGGATAAAACTTTTTTTGTTATTGTTTATTCGAGATGTTATGAAAACACTGTAGAATCAGCAAGTTGCACATTGAAATGCAAAATAAGCACTTTTCCATAAACAAGCTCTAAATCATGTTTGATTTCCATTGTTTATTCGAGATGTTATGAAAACACTGTAGAATGCATAAATAAGCACTTTTCCATAAACAAGCTCTAAATCATGTTTGATGCATTCTGGATAAAACTTTTTTTGTTATTGTTTATTCGAGATGTTATGAAAACACTGTAGAATGCATAAATAAGCACTTTTCCATAAACAAGCTCTAAATCATGTTTGATGCACTCTGGATACAATGTTTTTTACAGAACTGTTCAAACTAGATGATTAGGAACACTGTAGACCATTTTCAGCAAGTTGCAGCATTGAAATGCAGAAATAAGCACTTTTCCATAAACAAGCTCTAAATCATGTTTGATGCATTCTGGATAAAACTTTTTTTGTTATTGTTTATTCGAGATGTTATGAAAACACTGTAGAATACATAAATAAGCACTTTTCCATAAACAAGCTCTAAATCATGTTTGATGCACTCTGGATACAATGTTTTTTACAGAACTGTTCAAACTAGATGATTAGGAACACTGTAGACCATTTTCAGCAAGTTGCAGCATTGAATACAGAAATAAGCACTTTTCCATAAACAAGCTCTAAATCATGTTTGATGCACTCTGGATACAATGTTTTAAACATAACTGTTCAAACTAGATGATTAGGAACACTGTAGACCATTTTCAGCAAGTTGCAGCATTGAAATGCAAGAAATAAGCACTTTTCCATAAACAAGCTCTAAATCATGTTTGATGCACTCTGGATACAATGTTTTAAACATAACTGTTCAAACTAGATGATTAGGAACACTGTAGACCATTTTCAGCAAGTTGCAGCATTGAAATGCAGAAATAAGCACTTTTCCATAAACAAGCTCTAAATCATGTTTGATGCACTCTGGATACAATGTTTTTACAGAACTGTTCAAACTAGATGATTAGGAACACTGTAGACCATTTTCAGCAAGTTGCAGCATTGAACTACAGAAATAACCACTTTTCCATAAACAAGGTCTAAATCATGTTTGATGCACTCTGGATACAATGTTTTAAACATAACTGTTCAAACTAGATGATTAGGAACACTGTAGACCATTTTCAGCAAGTTGCAGCATTGAATGCAGAAATAAGCACTTTTCCATAAACAAGCTCTAAATCATGTTTGATGCACTCTGGATACAATGTTTTTTACATAACTGTTCAAACTAGATGATTAGGAACACTGTAGACCATTTTCAGCAAGTTGCAGCATTGAAATGCAGAAATAAGCACTTTTCCATAAACAAGCTCTAAATCATGTTTGATGCACTCTGGATACAATGTTTTTTAAACATAACTGTTCAAACTAGATGATTAGGAACACTGTAGACCATTTTCAGCAAGTTGCAGCATTGAACTACAGAAATAACCACTTTTCCATAAACAAGGTCTAAATCATGTTTGATGCACTCTGGATACAATGTTTTAAACATAACTGTTCAAACTAGATGATTAGGAACACTGTAGACCATTTTCAGCAAGTTGCAGCATTGAAATGCAGAAATAAGCACTTTTCCATAAACAAGCTCTAAATCATGTTTGATGCACTCTGGATACAATGTTTTTTACAGAACTGTTCAAACTAGATGATTAGAAACACTGTAGACCATTTTCAGCAAGTTGCAACATTGAAATGCAGAAATAAGCACTTTTCCATAAACAAGCTCTAAATCATGTTTGATGCATTCTGGATAAAACTTTTTTTGTTATTGTTTATTCGAGATGTTATGAAAACACTGTAGAATGCATAAATAAGCACTTTTCCATAAACAAGCTCTAAATCATGTTTGATGCATTCTGGATAAAACTTTTTTGTTATTGTTTTTCGAGATGTTATGAAAACACTGTAGAATGCATAAATAAGCACTTTTCCATAAACAAGCTCTAAATCATGTTTGATGCATTCTGGATAAAACTTATTGTTTATTCGAGATGTTATGAAAACACTGTAGAATGCATAAATAAGCACTTTTCCATAAACAAGCTCTAAATCATGTTTGATGCATTCTGGATAAAACTTTTTTTGTTATTGTTTATTCGAGATGTTATGAAAACACTGTAGAATACATAAATAAGCACTTTTCCATAAACAAGCTCTAAATCATGTTTGATGCACTCTGGATACAATGTTTTAAACATAACTGTTCAAACTAGATGATTAGGAACACTGTAGACCATTTTCAGCAAGTTGCAGCATTGAAATGCAGAAATAAGCACTTTTCCATAAACAAGCTCTAAATCATGTTTGATGCACTCTGGATAAAATGTTTTTTGTTATGTTTATTCGAGAACATGAAAACACTGTAGAATGCATAAATAAGCACTTTTCCATAAACAAGCTCTAAATCATGTTTGATGCATTCTGGATAAAACTTTTTTGTTATTGTTTATTCGAGATGTTAGAAAACACTGTAGAAAACACTGTAGAATGCATAAATAAGCACTTTTCCATAAACAAGCTCTAAATCATGTTTGATGCATTCTGGATAAAAATGTTTTTTTGTTATTGTTTATTCGAGATGTTATGAAAACACTGTAGAATGCATAAATAAGCACTTTTCCATAAACAAGCTCTAAATCATGTTTGATGCACTCTGGATAAAATTTTTTACAGAACTGTTTAAACGAGATGATTAGAAAACACTGTAGACCATTTTCAGCATAAATAAGCACTTTTCCATAAACAAGCTCTAAATCATGTTTGATGCACTCTGGATACAATGTTTTAAACAGAACCATTAGGAACACTGTAGACCATTTTCAGCAAGTTGCAGCATTGAAATGCAGAAATAAGCACTTTTCCATAAACAAGCTCTAAATCATGTTTGATGCATTCTGGATAAAACTTTTTTGTTATTGTTTATTCGAGATGTTATGAAAACACTGTAGAATACATAAATAAGCTTTTCCATAAACAAGCTCTAAATCATGTTTGATGCACTCTGGATACAATGTTTTTTACAGAACTGTTCAAACTAGATCATTAGAAACACTTGTAGACCATTTTCAGCAAGTTGCAACATTGAAATGCAGAAATAAGCACTTTTCCATAAACAAGGTCTAAATCATGTTTGATGCACTCTGAATACAATGTTTTAAACATAACTGTTCAAACTAGATGATTAGGAACACTGTGTAGACCATTTTCAGCAAGTTGCAGCATTGAACTACAGAAATAAGCACTTTTCCATAAACAAGGTCTAAATCATGTTTGATGCACTCTGGATACAATGTTTTAAACATAACTGTTCAAACTAGATGATTAGGAACACTGTAGACCATTTTCAGCAAGTTGCAGCATTGAACTACAGAAATAAGCACTTTTCCATAAACAAGCTCTAAATCATGTTTAATGCTCTCTGGATACAATGTTTTTAAACAGAACTGTTCAAACTAGATATTAGAAACACTGTAGACCATTTTCAGCAAGTTGCAACATTGAAATGCAGAAATAAGCACTTTTCCATAAACAAGCTCTAAATCATGTTTGATGCATTCTGGATAAAACTTTTTTTGTTATTGTTTATTCGAGATGTTATGAAAACACTGTAGAATACATAAATAAGCACTTTTCCATAAACAAGCTCTAAATCATGTTTGATGCACTCTGGATAAAACTTTTTTTGTTATTGTTTATTCGAGATGTTATGAAAACACTGTAGAATGCATAAATAATCACTTTTCCATAAACAAGCTCTAAATCATGTTTGATGCATTCTGGATAAAACTTTTTTTGTTATTGTTTATTCGAGATGTTATGAAAACACTGTAGAATACATAAATAAGCACTTTTCCATAAACAAGCTCTAAATCATGTTTGATGCACTCTGGATACAATGTTTTTTACAGAACTGTTCAAACTAGATGATTAGGAACACTGTAGACCATTTTCAGCAAGTTGCAGCATTGAACTACAGAAATAACCACTTTTCCATAAACAAGGTCTAAATCATGTTTGATGCACTCTGGATACAATGTTTTAAACATAACTGTTCAAACTAGATGATTAGGAACACTGTAGACCATTTTCAGCAAGTTGCAGCATTGAAATGCAGAAATAAGCACTTTTCCATAAACAAGCTCTAAATCATGTTTGATGCACTCTGGATACAATGTTTTAAACATAACTGTTCAAACTAGATGATTAGGAACACTGTAGACCATTTTCAGCAAGTTGCAGCATTGAAATGCAGAAATAAGCACTTTTCCATAAACAAGCTCTAAATCATGTTTGATGCACTCTGGATACAATGTTTTTTTAAACAGAACTGTTCAAACTAGATGATTAGGAACACTGTAGACCATTTTCAGCAAGTTGCAGCATTGAACTACAGAAATAACCACTTTTCCATAAACAAGGTCTAAATCATGTTTGATGCACTCTGGATACAATGTTTTAAACATAACTGTTCAAACTAGATGATTAGGAACACTGTAGACCATTTTCAGCAAGTTGCAGCATTGAAATGCAGAAATAAGCACTTTTCCATAAACAAGCTCTAAATCATGTTTGATGCACTCTGGATACAATTTTTTGAACTGTTCAAACTAGATGATTAGGAACACTGTAGACCATTTTCAGCAAGTTGCAGCATTGAAATGCAGAAATAAGCACTTTTCCATAAACAAGCTCTAAATCATGTTTGATGCACTCTGGATACAATGTTTTTTAAACATAACTGTTCAAACTAGATGATTAGGAACACTGTAGACCATTTTCAGCAAGTTGCAGCATTGAACTACAGAAATAACCACTTTTCCATAAACAAGGTCTAAATCATGTTTGATGCACTCTGGATACAATGTTTTAAACATAACTGTTCAAACTAGATGATTAGGAACACTGTAGACCATTTTCAGCAAGTTGCAGCATTGAAATGCAGAAATAAGCACTTTTCCATAAACAAGCTCTAAATCATGTTTAATGCTCTCTGGATACAATGTTTTTTACAGAACTGTTCAAACTAGATCATTAGAAACACTGTAGACCATTTTCAGCAAGTTGCAACATTGAAATGCAGAAATAAGCACTTTTCCATAAACAAGCTCTAAATCATGTTTGATGCATTCTGGATAAAACTTTTTTTGTTATTGTTTATTCGAGATGTTATGAAAACACTGTAGAATGCATAAATAAGCACTTTTCCATAAACAAGCTCTAAATCATGTTTGATGCATTCTGGATAAAACTTTTTTGTTATTGTTTATTGTTATAAAACATTCTGGATACAAGATGTTATGAAAACACTGTAGAATACATAAATAAGCACTTTTCCATAAACAAGCTCTAAATCATGTTTGATTCTGGATAAAACTTTTTTGTTATTGTTTATTCGAGATGTTATGAAAACACTGTAGAATGCATAAATAAGCACTTTTCCATAAACAAGCTCTAAATCATGTTTGATGCATTCTGGATAAAACTTTTTTTGTTATTGTTTATTCGAGATGTTATGAAAACACTGTAGAATACATAAATAAGCACTTTTCCATAAACAAGGTCTAAATCATGTTTGATGCACTCTGGATACAATGTTTTAAACATAACTGTTCAAACTAGATGATTAGGAACACTGTAGACCATTTTCAGCAAGTTGCAGCATTGAAATGCAGAAATAAGCACTTTTCCATAAACAAGCTCTAAATCATGTTTGATGCACTCTGGATACAATGTTTTTTACAGAACTGTTCAAACTAGATGATTAGGAACACTGTAGACCATTTTCAGCAAGTTGCAGCATTGAACTACAGAAATAACCACTTTTCCATAAACAAGGTCTAAATCATGTTTGATGCACTCTGGATACAATGTTTTTTACAGAACTGTTCAAACTAGATGATTAGGAACACTGTAAGACCATTTTCAGCAAGTTGCAGCATTGAACTACAGAAATAACCACTTTTCCATAAACAAGCTCTAAATCATGTTTGATGCACTCTGGATACAATGTTTTAAACATAACTGTTCAAACTAGATGATTAGGAACACTGTAGACCATTTTCAGCAAGTTGCAGCATTGAACTACAGAAATAACCACTTTTCCATAAACAAGGTCTAAATCATGTTTGATGCACTCTGGATACAATGTTTTAAACATAACTGTTCAAACTAGATGATTAGGAACACTGTAGACCATTTTCAGCAAGTTGCAGCATTGAAATGCAGAAATAAGCACTTTTCCATAAACAAGCTCTAAATCATGTTTGATGCACTCTGGATACAATGTTTTAAACATAACTGTTCAAACTAGATGATTAGGAACACTGTAGACCATTTTCAGCAAGTTGCAGCATTGAACTACAGAAATAACCACTTTTCCATAAACAAGGTCTAAATCATGTTTGATGCACTCTGGATACAATGTTTTAAACATAACTGTTCAAACTAGATGATTAGGAACACTGTAAGACCATTTTCAGCAAGTTGCAGCATTGAACTACAGAAATAACCACTTTTCCATAAACAAGCTCTAAATCATGTTTGATGCACTCTGGATACAATGTTTTAAACATAACTGTTCAAACTAGATGATTAGGAACACTGTAGACCATTTTCAGCAAGTTGCAGCATTGAAATGCAGAAATAAGCACTTTTCCATAAACAAGCTCTAAATCATGTTTGATGCACTCTGGATACAATGTTTTTTACAGAACTGTTCAAACTAGATGATTAGAAACACTGTAGACCATTTTCAGCAAGTTGCAGCATTGAAATGCAGAAATAAGCACTTTTCCATAAACAAGCTCTAAATCATGTTTGATGCATTCTGGATAAATGTTTTTTTGTTATTGTTTATTCGAGATGTTATGAAAACACTGTAGAATGCATAAATAACCACTTTTTAAACAAGCTCTAAATCATGATTTGATGCAGCATTCTGGATACTTTTCCATAAACTCTAAATCATGTTTTTGTTTTTGTTACAGAACTAGTTATTCGAGATGTTATGAAAACACTGTAGAATGCATAAATAAGCACTTTTCCATAAACAAGCTCTAAATCATGTTTGATGCATTCTGGATAAAATGTTTTTTTGTTATTGTTTATTCGAGATGTTATGAAAACACTGTAGAATGCATAAATAAGCACTTTTCCATAAACAAGCTCTAAATCATGTTTGATGCATTCTGGATAAAACTTTTTTGTTATTGTTTATTCGAGATGTTATGAAAACACTGTAGAATACATAAATAAGCACTTTTCCATAAACAAGCTCTAAATCATGTTTGATGCACTCTGGATACAATGTTTTTTAAACATAACTGTTCAAACTAGATGATTAGGAACACTGTAGACCATTTTCAGCAAGTTGCAGCATTGAAATGCAGAAATAAGCACTTTTCCATAAACAAGCTCTAAATCATGTTTGATGCACTCTGGATACAACTTTTTTTTATTGAACTGTTCAAACTAGATGATTAGAAACACTGTAGATGTTAGAAAACACATTGAATGCAGAAATAAGCACTTTTCCATAAACAAGCTCTAAATCATGTTTGATGCATTCTGGATAAAATGTTTTTTGTTATTGTTTATTCGAGATGTTTTGAAAACACTGTAGAATGCATAAATAAGCACTTTTCCATAAACAAGCTCTAAATCATGTTTGATGCATTCTGGATAAAACTTTTTTGTTATTGTTTATTCGAGATGTTTGAAAACACTGTAGATGCATTAAGCACTTTTCCATAAACAAGCTCTAAATCACACTGTAGAAAACATAGAACATAAATAAGCACTTTTCCATAAACAAGCTCTAAATCATGTTTGATGCACTCTGGATACAATGTTTTTTACAGAACTGTTCAAACTAGATGATTAGAAACACTGTAGACCATTTTCAGCAAGTTGCAACATTGAAATGCAGAAATAAGCACTTTTCCATAAACAAGCTCTAAATCATGTTTGATGCATTCTGGATAAAACTTTTTTGTTATTGTTTATTCGAGATGTTATGAAAACACTGTAGAATACATAAATAAGCACTTTTCCATAAACAAGCTCTAAATCATGTTTGATGCACTCTGGATACAATTTTTTAAACAGAACTGTTCAAACTAGATGATTAGGAACACTGTAGACCATTTTCAGCAAGTTGCAGCATTGAATACAGAAATAAGCACTTTTCCATAAACAAGCTCTAAATCATGTTTGATGCACTCTGGATACAATGTTTTTTAAACAGAACTGTTCAAACTAGATGATTAGGAACACTGTAGACCATTTTCAGCAAGTTGCAGCATTGAACTACAGAAATAACCACTTTTCCATAAACAAGGTCTAAATCATGTTTGATGCACTCTGGATACAATGTTTTAAACATAACTGTTCAAACTAGATGATTAGGAACACTGTAGACCATTTTCAGCAAGTTGCAGCATTGAAATGCAGAAATAAGCACTTTTCCATAAACAAGCTCTAAATCATGTTTGATGCACTCTGGATACAATGTTTTTTAAACAGAACTGTTCAAACTAGATGATTAGGAACACTGTAGACCATTTTCAGCAAGTTGCAGCATTGAACTACAGAAATAACCACTTTTCCATAAACAAGGTCTAAATCATGTTTGATGCACTCTGGATACAATGTTTTAAACATAACTGTTCAAACTAGATGATTAGGAACACTGTAGACCATTTTCAGCAAGTTGCAGCATTGAAATGCAGAAATAAGCACTTTTCCATAAACAAGCTCTAAATCATGTTTGATGCACTCTGGATACAATGTTTTAAACAGAACTGTTCAAACTAGATGATTAGGAACACTGTAGACCATTTTCAGCAAGTTGCAGCATTGAAATGCAGAAATAAGCACTTTTCCATAAACAAGCTCTAAATCATGTTTGATGCACTCTGGATACAATTTAAACATAACTTTTACAGAAACTGTTCAAACTAGATGATTACTTTTCCATAAACACTGTAGACCATTTTCAGCAAGTTGCAGCATTGAACTACAGAAATAAGCACTTTTCCATAAACAAGCTCTAAATCATGTTTGATGCACTCTGGATACAATGTTTTAAACATAACTGTTCAAACTAGATGATTAGGAACACTGTAGACCATTTTCAGCAAGTTGCAGCATTGAAATGCAGAAATAAGCACTTTTCCATAAACAAGCTCTAAATCATGTTTGATGCATTCTGGATAAAATGTTTTTTGTTATTGTTTAAACGAGCATTATGAAAACACTGTAGAATGCATAAATAAGCACTTTTCCATAAACAAGCTCTAAATCATGTTTGATGCATTCTGGATAAAACTTTTTTGTTATTGTTCAATTCGAGATGTTATGAAAACACTGTAGAATGCATAAATAAGCACTTTTCCATAAACAAGCTCTAAATCATGTTTGATGCATTCTGGATAAAACTTTTTGTTATTGTTTATTCGAGATGTTATGAAAACACTGTAGAATACATAAATAAGCACTTTTCCATAAACAAGCTCTAAATCATGTTTGATGCACTCTGGATACAATTTTTTTTACAGAACTGTTCAAACTAGATGATTAGAAACACTGTAGACCATTTTCACAAGTTGCAACATTGAAATGCAGAAATAAGCACTTTTCCATAAACAAGCTCTAAATCATGTTTGATGCATTCTGGATAAAACTTTTTTGTTATTGTTTATTCGAGATGTTATGAAAACACTGTAGAATACATAAATAAGCACTTTTCCATAAACAAGCTCTAAATCATGTTTGATGCACTCTGGATACAATGTTTTTAAACATAACTGTTCAAACTAGATGATTAGGAACACTGTAGACCATTTTCAGCAAGTTGCAGCATTGAAATGCAGAAATAAGCACTTTTCCATAAACAAGCTCTAAATCATGTTTGATGCACTCTGGATACAATGTTTTAAACAGAACTGTTCAAACTAGATGATTAGGAACACTGTAGACCATTTTCAGCAAGTTGCAGCATTGAACTACAGAAATAACCACTTTTCCATAAACAAGGTCTAAATCATGTTTGATGCACTCTGGATACAATGTTTTAAACATAACTGTTCAAACTAGATGATTAGGAACACTGTAGACCATTTTCAGCAAGTTGCAGCATTGAAATGCAGAAATAAGCACTTTTCCATAAACAAGCTCTAAATCATGTTTGATGCACTCTGGATACAATGTTTTTAAACAGAACTGTTCAAACTAGATGATTAGGAACACTGTAGACCATTTTCAGCAAGTTGCAGCATTGAACTACAGAAATAACCACTTTTCCATAAACAAGCTCTAAATCATGTTTGATGCACTCTGGATACAATGTTTTAAACATAACTGTTCAAACTAGATGATTAGGAACACTGTAGACCATTTTCAGCAAGTTGCAGCATTGAATGCAGAAATAACCACTTTTCCATAAACAAGCTCTAAATCATGTTTGATGCACTCTGGATACAATGTTTTAAACATAACTGTTCAAACTAGATGATTAGGAACACTGTAGACCATTTTCAGCAAGTTGCAGCATTGAAATGCAGAAATAAGCACTTTTCCATAAACAAGCTCTAAATCATGTTTTGATAAGCACTTTTCCATAAACACTCTGATGATACAATGTTTTAAACATAACTGTTCAAACTAGATGATTAGGAACACTGTAGACCATTTTCAGCAAGTTGCAGCATTGAACTACAGAAATAACCACTTTTCCATAAACAAGGTCTAAATCATGTTTGATGCACTCTGGATACAATGTTTTAAACATAACTGTTCAAACTAGATGATTAGGAACACTGTAGACCATTTTCAGCAAGTTGCAGCATTGAAATGCAGAAATAAGCACTTTTCCATAAACAAGCTCTAAATCATGTTTGATGCACTCTGGATACAATGTTTTTTACAGAACTGTTCAAACTAGATGATTAGAAACTGTAGACCATTTTCAGCAAGTTGCAACATTGAAATGCAGAAATAAGCACTTTTCCATAAACAAGCTCTAAATCATGTTTGATGCATTCTGGATAAAACTTTTTTTGTTATTGTTTATTCGAGATGTTTGAAAACACTGTAGAATGCATAAATAAGCACTTTTCCATAAACAAGCTCTAAATCATGTTTGATGCACTCTGGATAAATGTTTTAAACAGAACTGTTCAAACTAGATGATTATGAAAACACTGTAGAATGCATTAAATGCAGAAATAAGCACTTTTCCATAAACAAGCTCTAAATCATGTTTGATGCATTCTGGATAAAACTTTTTTGTTATTGTTTATTCGAGATGTTATGAAAACACTGTAGCACTTTTCCATAAACAAGCTCTAAATCAATGCACATAAATAGAATGCATAAATAAGCACTTTTCCATAAACAAGCTCTAAATCATGTTTGATGCACTCTGGATACAATGTTTTTCTGGATACATAACTGTTCAAACTAGATGATTAGGAACACTGTAGACCATTTTCAGCAAGTTGCAGCATTGAAATGCAGAAATAAGCACTTTTCCATAAACAAGCTCTAAATCATGTTTGATGCACTCTGGATACAATGTTTTTACAGAACTGTTCAAACTAGATGATTAGGAACACTGTAGACCATTTTCAGCAAGTTGCAGCATTGAACTACAGAAATAACCACTTTTCCATAAACAAGCTCTAAATCATGTTTGATGCACTCTGGATACAATGTTTTAAACATAACTGTTCAAACTAGATGATTAGGAACACTGTAGACCATTTTCAGCAAGTTGCAGCATTGAACTACAGAAATAACCACTTTTCCATAAACAAGCTCTAAATCATGTTTGATGCACTCTGGATACAATGTTTTAAACATAACTGTTCAAACTAGATGATTAGGAACACTGTAGACCATTTTCAGCAACTCTGGATACAATGTTTTAAACATAACTGTTCAAACTAGATGATTAGGAACACTGTAGACCATTTTCAGCAAGTTGCAGCATTGAAATGCAGAAATAAGCACTTTTCCATAAACAAGCTCTAAATCATGTTTAATGCTCTCTGGATACAATGTTTTTACAGAACTGTTCAAACTAGATGATTAGGAACACTGTAGACCATTTTCAGCAAGT
>NW_024607989.1:0-12500 GCF_018296145.1 Oncorhynchus tshawytscha
TAGAGAGAGCGAGAGGTAGGTAGAGAGCGAGAGGGAGGTAGAGAGAGCGAGAGGGAGGTAGAGAGAGAGAGCGAGGAGGTAGAGAGAGAGCGAGGGAGGCAGAGAGAGCGAGGGAGGTAGAGAGAGCGAGGGAGGTAGAGAGAGAGCGAGAGTGTTTATCTCCTCACAGCCTTGTTGTCTGCCTGGCTGCTGTCGTATCCAGTAGTGAGGTCTCGTACAGCGGTGATGGCGACGCCTCCACACTGCCTGGGGTACGACACATCCTCCTGGTTATCGTAGTGACGCAGCCGGTCAAACATGGCCCGGATCACAGCCTGGTCGTGACAGATGAAGTAGGAGTTCTTAGTGATGTGGTACCCATACCTGGAGAGGAGGGGAGAGAAGAGGGGGGAGGGGGAGTGAGGGAGAGAGAGACAGAGAGAGAGAGAGAGAGAGAGAGAGAGACAGAGAGAGACAGAGAGAGAGACAGAGAGACAGAGACAGAGAGACAGAGAGAGAGACAGAGAGAGAGACAGAGAGAGACAGAGAGAGAGAGAGAGACAGAGAGAGAGAGAGACAGAGAGAGACAGAGAGAGACAGAGAGAGACAGAGACAGAGAGAGAGAGAGACAGAGAGAGAGAGAGACAGAGAGAGACAGAGAGAGACAGAGAGAGAGACAGAGAGAGACAGAGAGAGACAGAGAGAGAGAGAGAGAGACAGAGAGAGAGACAGAGAGAGAGAGAGAGACAGAGAGAGACAGAGAGAGAGACAGAGAGAGAGACAGAGAGAGAGACAGAGAGAGAGACAGAGAGAGACAGAGAGAGAGACAGAGAGAGAGAGAGAGAGACAGAGAGAGAGACAGAGAGAGAGAGACAGAGAGAGAGAGACAGAGAGAGAGAGACAGAGAGAGAGAGACAGAGAGAGAGAGACAGAGAGAGAGAGACAGAGAGAGAGAGACAGAGAGAGAGAGACAGAGAGAGAGAGACAGAGAGAGAGAGACAGAGAGAGAGAGACAGAGAGAGAGAGACAGAGAGAGAGAGAGAGAGACAGAGAGAGAGAGAGATTAGAGAGAGAGAGACAGAGAGAGAGAGACAGAGAGAGAGAGACAGAGAGAGAGAGACAGAGAGAGAGAGACAGAGAGAGAGAGACAGAGAGAGAGAGACAGAGAGAGAGAGACAGAGAGAGAGAGACAGAGAGAGAGAGAGAGAGAGAGAGAGAGAGAGAGAGAGACAGAGAGAGAGAGACAGAGAGACAGAGAGAGAGAGACAGAGAGAGAGAGACAGAGAGAGAGAGACAGAGAGAGAGAGACAGAGAGAGAGAGACAGAGAGAGAGAGACAGAGAGAGAGAGAGAGAGGGTGAATCACTAAAAACAATACAGAAATACACTACGGAAAAAGAAGGAACAGCATGTCAGAAATCAGCTCAATGCAATTGAAGAATCCATAGACTCTAACCACTTCTGGGAAAATTGGAAAACACTAAACAAACAACAACACGAAGAATTATCTATCCAAAATGGAGATGTATGGGTAAACCACTTCTCCAATCTCTTTGGCTCTATAACAAAGAATAAAGAGCAAAAACATATACATGATCAAATACAGATCTTAGAATCAACTATTAAAGACTACCAGAACCCACTGGATTCTCCAATTACCTTGAACGAGTTACAGGACAAAATAAAAACCCTCCAACCCAAAAAGGCCTGTGGTGTTGATGGTATCCTCAATGAAATGATCAAATATACAGACAACAAATTCCAATTGGCTATACTAAAACTCTTTAACATCATACTTAGCTCTGGCATCTTCCCAATATTTGGAACCAAGGACTGATCACCCCAATCCACAAAAGTGGAGACAAATTTGACCCCAATAACTACCGTGGAATATGTGTCAACAGTAACCTTGGGAAAATCCTCTGCATTATTATTAACAGCAGACTCGTACATTTCCTCAATGAAAACAATGTACTGAGCAAATGTCAAATTGGCTTTTTACCAAATTACCGTACAACAGACCATGTATTCACCCTGCACACCCTAATTGACAATCAAACAAACCAAAACAAAGGCAAAGTCTTCTCATGCTTTGTTGATTTCAAAAAAGCCTTCGACTCAATCTGGCATGAGGGTCTGCTATACAAACTGATGGAAAGTGGTGTTGGGGGTAAAACATACGACATTATAAAATCCATGTACACAAACAACAAGTGTGCGGTTAAAATTGGCAAAAAACACACATTTCTTCACACAGGGTCGTGGGGTTAGACAGGGATGCAGCTTAAGCCCCACCCTCTTCAACATATATATCAACGAATTGGCGAGGGCACTAGAAAAGTCTGCAGCACCCGGCCTCCCCCTGCTAGAATCCGAAGTCAAATGTCTGCTGTTTGCTGATGATCTGGTGCTTCTGTCACCAACCAAGGAGGGCCTACAGCAGCACCTAGATCTTATGCACAGATTCTGTCAGACCTGGGCCCTGACAGTAAATCTCAGTAAGACCAAAATAATGGTGTTCCAAAAAGGTCCAGTCACCAGGACCACAAATACAAATTCCATCTAGACACTGTTGCCCTAGAGCACACAAAAACTATACATACCTTGGCCTAAACATCAGCACCACAGGTAACTTCCACAAAGCTGTGAACGATCTGAGAGACAAGGCAAGAAGGGCATTCTATGCCATCAAAAGAAACATAAATTTCAACATACCAATTAGGATCTGGCTAAAAATACTTGAATCAGTCATAGAGCCCATCGCCCTTTATGGTTGTGAGGTCTGGGGTCCGCTCACCAACCAAGACTTCACAAAATGGGACAAACACCAAATTGAGACTCTGCACGCAGGATTCTGCAAAAATATCCTCCGTGTACAACGTAGAACACCAAATAATGCATGCAGAGCAGAATTAGGCCGATACCCACTAATTATCAAAATCCAGAAAAGAGCTGTTAAATTCTACAACCACCTAAAAGGAAGCGATTCACAAACCTTCCATAACAAAGCCATCACCTACAGAGAGATGAACCTGAGAAGAGTCCCCTAAGCAAGCTGGTCCTGGGGCTCTGTTCACAAACACAAACACACACTACAGAGCCCCAGGACAGCAGCACAATTAGACCCAACCAAATTATGAGAAAACAAAAAGATAACTACTTAACACATTGGAAAGAATTAACAAAAAAACAGAGCAAACTAGAATGCTATTTGGCCCTACACAGAGAGTACACAGCGGCAGAATACCTGACCACTGTGACTGACCCAAAATTAAGGAAAGCCTTGACTATGTACAGACTCAGTGAGCATAGCCTTGCTATTGAGAAAGGCCGCCGTAGGCAGACATGGCTCTCAAGAGAAGACAGGCTATGTGCTCACTGCCCACAAAATGAGGTGGAAACTGAGCTGCACTTCCTAACCTCCTGCCCAATGTATGACCATATTAGAGAGACATATTTCCCTCAGATTACACAGATCCACAAAGAATTTGAAAACAAATCCAATTTTGAAAAACTCCCATATCTACTGGGTGAAATTCCACAGTGTGCCATCACAGCAGCAAGATTTGTGACCTGTTGCCACGAGAAAAGGGCAACCAGTGAAGAACAAACACCATTGTAAATACAACCCATATTTATGCTTATTTATTTTATCTTGTGTCCTTTAGCCATTTGTACATTGTTAGAACACTGTATATATATATAATATGACATTTGTAATGTCTTTACTGTTTTGAAACTTCTGTATGTGTAATGTTTACTGTTAATTTTTGTTGTTTTTCACTTTATATATTCACTTTGTATGTTGTCTACCTCACTTGCTTTGGCAATGTTAACACATGTTTCCCATGCCAATAAAGCCCTTGAATTGAATTGAATTGAATTGAGAGAGAGACAGAGAGAGAGAGAGAGAGAGAGAGAGAGAGAGAGAGAGAGAGAGAGAGAGAGAGAGAGAGGGTGTAAAGCACATCTGGAAAATACACTATTTTCTATACATACACATATCTAACATAAATATCTGGTGAGGTGTGTTGTTGTGACAGTGTGTGTGTGTGTGTGTGTGTGTGTGAGACCCACTCCTCGTAGACATCAGTGAGTTGTGACAGCGTGTGTGTGTGTGTGTGTGTGTGAGACCCACTCCTCGTAGACAGCAGTGAGTTGTTGTGACAGTGTGTGTGTGTGTGTGTGTGTGTGTGTGTGTGTGTGTGTGTGTGTGTGTGTGTGTGTGAGACCCACTCCTCGTAGACAGCAGTGAGTTGTGACAGCGTGTGTGTGTGTGTGTGTGTGTGAGACCCACTCCTCATAGACAGCAGTGAGTTGTGACAGTGTGTGTGTGTGTGTGTGTGTGTGTGTGTGTGTGTGTGTGTGTGAGTGTGTGAGACCCACTCTCAGGTGAGACAGCAGTGAGTTGTGCACAGCATGTGTGTGTGTGTGTGTGTGTGTGAGACCCACTCCCTCATGTAGACAGCAGTGAGTTGTGACAGCGTGTGTGTGTGCCATATTATTTTTGTGTGTGTAGGAGAGTCTGAGACCCACTCCTCGTAGACAGCAGTGAGTTGTGACAGTGTGTGTGTGTGTGTGTGTGTGTGTGTGTGTGTGAGACCCACTCCTCGTAGACAGCTGTGAGTTGTTGTGACAGCGTGATGTTCTTGGGCGGGCGGCCAGGTATGATGTCATCTCCCCAGCGATGGCTGCCGCACTGACCCCGTCTTTATCCAGCACGGCAGAACCACACATGTACCCTGCAACACAACGAGAGGGAGGAGGAGGAGCACTGACCCCATCTTTATCCACACATGTACCCTGCAACACCACAACGAGTGGGGGGCGGAAGGTGGGGACACAGGAAGTCATTTAAACCCCACTAAACCATGGTCTGGCTGGTCTAGTGGTGGAGGACACAGGAAGTCATTTAAACCGTCATCTGGCTGGTCTAGTGAAGGACACAGGAAGTCATATAAACCCCACTAAACCATCGTCTGGCTGGTCTCGTGGTGGAGGACACAGGAAGTCAGTATAAACCCCACTAAACCATCGTCTGGCTGGTCTAGTGGTGGAGGTCTCCCAGGAAGTCATTTAAACCGTCATCTGGCTGGTCTGGGTGAAGGACACAGGAAGTCATATAAACCCCACTAAACCATCTGCCTGGCTGGTCTCCCCAGTGGGTGGGGACACAGGAAGTCAGTGGGTGGGTCAAACCCCACTAAACCATCGCCTGGCTGGTCTAGTGGTGGAGGACACAGGAAGTCATTTAAACCCCACTAAACCATCTGTCTGGCTGGTCTACCCAGTGGTGGAGGACACAGGAAGTCAGTTTAAACCCCACTAAACCATCGCCTGGCTGGTCTCCCCAGTGGTGGAGGTCTCCCAGTGGGTGGGCCTGTCCCAGTGGGTATAAACCCCACTAAACCAGTGGGTGGGCCGCCTGGCTGGTCTGGCTCCCAGTGGGTGGGGACACAGGAAGTCAGTTTAAACCCCACTAAACCATCCCCAGTCTGGCTGGTCTCCCAGTGGTGGAGGACTGGGTGGGACTGTCTCCCAGTGGGTCTGTTCCCCAGTGGGTGGGCCTCCCAGCTGTCCCCAGTGGGTGCCTCTGGTCCCCAGTGGGTGAGCTGTTCCCAGAGTATTGATTTGAATGTTCAGTGGGTCTGTCTACCATAAGCCAGTGGGTGGGGGCCTGCCCACGTCTATATTATTTTTATTTATAGAATTTGGCAGTTTGTCCAACCAGTGGGTGGGCTTCACAACCGCAGACCGTAACCACGCCAACCCAGGACCTCCACATCCTGCTTCTTCCTCAGTGGGCGGGTCTGTCTCCCCAGTGGGTGGGGCCTGGCTCCCCAGTGGGTGGGTCTGGCTCCCCAGTGGGTGGGCCTGGCTCCCCAGTGGGTGGGTCTGTCTCCCCAGTGGGTGGGCCTGTCTCCCCAGTGGGTGGGCCAGTGGGTGGGCTGTCTCCCAGTGGGTGGGTCTGTCTCCCAGTGGGTGGGCCTGTCTCCCCAGTGGGTGGGCCTGTCCCCAGTGGGTGGGCCTGTCTCCCCAGTGGGTGGGTCTGTCTCCCCAGTGGGTGGGTCTGTCTCCCCAGTGGGTGGGCCTGTCTCCCCAGTGGGTGCCCACTGTCTCCCCAGTGGGTGGGCCTTGCCCACTGTCTCCCCAGTGGGTGGGCCTTGCCCACTGTCTCCCCAGTGGGTGGGCCTTGCCCACTGTCTCCCCAGTGGGTGGGCCTTGCCCACTGTCTCCCCAGTGGGTGGGCCTTGCCCACTGTCTCCCCAGTGGGTGGGCCTGTCTCCCCAGTGGGTGGGCCTGTCTCCCCAGTGGGTGGGCCTGTCTCCCCAGTGGGTGGGCCTGTCTCCCCAGTGGGTGGGCCCCTGTCTCCCCAGTGGGTGGTGTCTCCCCAGTGGGTGGGCCTGTCTCCCCAGTGGGTGGGCCTGTCTCCCCAGTGGGTGGGCCTGTCTCCCCAGTGGGTGGGCCTGTCTCCCCAGTGGGTGGGCCTGTCTCCCCAGTGGGTGTCCCCTGTCTCCCCAGTGGGTGGGCCTGTCTCCCCAGTGGGTGGGCCTGTCTCCCCAGTGGGTGGGCCTGTCTCCCCAGTGGGTGGGTCTGTCTCCCCAGTGGGTGGGCCTCCCCAGTGGGTGGGCCTGTCTCCCCAGTGGGTCTGTCTCCCCAGTGGGTGGGGGTCTGTCTCCCCAGTGGGCCTGTCTCCCCAGTGGGTCTGTCTCCCCAGTGGGTGGGTCTGTCTCCCCAGTGGGTGGGCTGTCTCCCCAGTGGGTGGGCCTGTCTCCCCAGTGGGTGGGCCTGTCTCCCCAGTGGGTGGGCCTGTCTCCCCAGTGGGTGGGCCTGTCTCCCCAGTGGGTGGGTGGTGGGCCTGTCTCCCAGTGGGTGGGTCTGTCTCCCCAGTGGGTGGGTCTGTCTCCCCAGTGGGTGGGCCTGGTCTCCCCAGTGGGTGGGCCTGTCTCCCCAGTGGGTGGGCCTGTCTCCCCAGTGGGTGGGCCTGTCTCCCCAGTGGGTGGTCTCCCCAGTGGGTGGGCCTGTCTCCCCAGTGGGTGGGCCTGGGTCTCCCCAGTGGGTGGGCCTGTCTCCCCAGTGGGTGGGCCTGGTCTCCCCAGTGGGTGGGTCTGTCTCCCCAGTGGGTGGGCCTGTCTCCCCAGTGGGTGGGCCAGTGGGTGGGCCTCTCCCCAGTGGGTGGGTCTGTCTCCCAGTGGGTGGGCCTGTCTCCCCAGTGGGTGGGCCTGTCCCCAGTGGGTGGGTCTGTCCCCAGTGGGTGGGTCTGTCTCCCCAGTGGGTGGGTCTGTCTCCCCAGTGGGTGGGTCTGTCTCCCCAGTGGGTGGGCCTGTCTCCCAGTGGGTGGGTCTGTCTCCCCAGTGGGTGGGTCTGTCTCCCCAGTGGGTGGGTCTGTCTCCCCAGTGGGTGGGTCTGTCTGTAGTCAATGACCTTGAAATTGAAATTGTTGAGTTTCTATTTTTGTTCAGTATAGTTTAACTCAATTACTGTGTACAGCTTGTGTGTGTGTGTGTGTGTGTGTGTGTGTGTGTAGTTTGGAGTGTGTGTGTGTGTCTATAGTGTAGTGTGTGTGTGTAGTGTACTATAGTGTAGTGTGTGTGTGTGTGTGTGTGTGTAGTGTGTGTAGTGTGTGTGTGTACTATAGTGTAGTGTGTGTGTGTAGTGTGTGTAGTCTGTGTAGTGTGTGTGTGTGTACTATAGTGTGTGTGTGTGTGTAGTGTGTGTGTGTAGTGTACCTATAGCCTCCTCGAAGTCGGCGTGTGTATAGTGTACAGTACTGGTGTGTGTGTAGTATGTGTGTAGTGTGTGTATCTTGTTCTGGTCCAGCAGCTCTCTGGCTCTGTTGCCCATCCACTTGAACCCAGTCAGAGTTTCCTGTCCACACAGGATGTGATGTCATAGTCAGGAAGTGCCCTCATCCCCTACATCATTCAAACTTTCATTTTATTCATTCATAAAAGACCTTTGAATATTGACATGAGGTTTGTTCATTGGGTGAGCTAGAGCGCTGAGAATAAGTGTGTGATGGTAAATTAAAAGTGTGTGTGTGTGTGTGTGTGTGTGTGTGTGTGTGTGTGTGTGTGTTTTACCTCGAAGTGGAAGCCCTCCTTGAGAGCGATGGCTCGTAGAATCTTAGAGGAGACGGTGGAGGCCAACATGTAGACTGACTTCACAGTAGACTGGTCTGGGTTGGTCTGTTTCCAACACTGATACACCCACCAACCCAGCAACGCCCCCAACTCATTACCACTGAACACACGCCACTGACCACTACACACACACACACACACTCACACACACACACACACACACACACACACACACACACAGAGAGAGAGATAGAGACAACACATGATCCCTACAGGCCTTCTGTTCCTCAGCAACACATTACCCATGATCCCTACAGGCCCCTTCTGTTCCTCAGCAACACATTATCCATGATCCCTACAGGCCCCTTCTGTTCCTCAGCAACGCCCCCAACACATTACCCATGATCCCTACAGGCCCCTTCTGTTCCTCAGCAACACACTTTACCCATGATCCCTACAGGCCCCTTCTGTTCCTCAGCAACACGCCCCCAACACATTACCCATGATCCCTACAGGCCCCTTCTGTTGCCTCAGCAACACCCCCAACTACCCATGATCCCTACAGGCCCCTTCTGTTCCTCAGCAACACATTACCCATGATCCCTACAGGCCCCTTCTGTTCCTCAGCAACGCCCCCAACACATTACCCATGATCCCTACAGGCCCCCCTTCTGTTCCTCAGCAACGCCCCCAACACATTACCCATGATCCCTACAGGCCCCTTTTGTTCCTCAGCAGCCCCCAACACATTACCCATGATCCCTACAGGCCCCTTCTGTTCCTCAGCAACGCCCCCCAACACATTACCCATGATCCCTACAGGCCCCTTCTGTTCCTCAGCAACGCCCCCAACACATTACCCATGATCCCTACAGGCCCCTTCTGGCAACGCCCCCAACACATTACCCATGATCCCTACAGGCCTCCTCCCCTTCTGTTCCTCAGCAACACCCCCCAACACATTACCCATGATCCCTACAGGCCTCCTACCCTTTCTGTTCCTCAGCAACACATTACCCATGATCCCTACAGGCCCTTCTGTTCCTCAGCAACACCCCCAACACATTACCCATGATCCCTACAGGCCCCTTCTGTTCCTCAGCAACGCCCCCAACACATTACCCATGATCCCTACAGGCCCCTTCTGTTTCTCAGCAACGCCCCCAACACATTACCCATGATCCCTGCAGGCCCCTTCTGTTCCTCAGCAACGTCCCCAACACATTACCCATGATCCCTACACACCCTTTCTGGCAACACATTACCCATGATCCTACCCTTTCTGTTCCTCAGCAACACATTACCCATGATCCCTACAGGCCCCTTCTGTTCCTCAGCAACGCCCCCAACACATTACCCATGATCCCTACAGGCCTCCTACCCTTTCTGTTGCTCAGCAACGGCCAGGCGGTCAGCGTCAGGTCGTTGGCCAGAACTACAGTAGCTCCCTCCCTCTCCGCCAGGGCAAACGACAGGGTCTGTAGACGGACACACACACACCGTTACAAAACACACACACCCTCCCTTCCTCAGGGTTGATATGACTGACCAGGACCCCCCACCCCTCCTCAGGGTTGATATGACTGACCAGGACCCCCTCCCCTCCTCAGGGTTGATATGACTGACCAGGACCCCTCCCTCCTCAGGGTTGATATGACTGACCAGGACCCCCCTCCCCTCCTCAGGGTTGATATGACTGACCAGGACCCCCCCCCCTCCTCAGGGTTGATATGACTGACCAGGACCCCCTCCCCCTCCTCAGGGTTGATATGACTGACCAGGACCCCCCCCCTGACCAGGACCCCCCCCTCCTCAGGGTTGATATGACTGACCAGGACCCCCTCCCCTCCTCAGGATTGATATGACTGACCAGGACCCCCTCCCCTCCTCAGGGTTGATATGACTGACCAGGACCCCCTCCCTCCTCAGGGTTGATATGACTGACCAGGACCCCCTCCCCTCCTCAGGGTTGATATGACTGACCAGGACCCCCCTCCCCTCCTCAGGGTTGATATGACTGACCAGGACCCCCTTCCCCTCCTCAGGGTTGATATGACTGACCAGGACCCCCCTCCCCTCCTCAGGGTTGATATGACTGACCAGGACCCCCTCCCCTCCTCAGGGTTGATATGACTGACCAGGACCCCCTTCCCCTCCTCAGGGTTGGGGTATTTGACGGTTGGGAACTCGGGGTCAGGGTCTTTCTGCTCCTCTACGGCGTACGGGGGTCGGAGGTCAAAGGCCTTGAAAGCTGATTGGACGAAGGCGTGTCCGACTCCGTGCACGGAGGTGTGTACGATCTTCACCTCTGAACTCTTGTTGATGTCCCTGAAAGGAGGGGAGAGGTGGTTAGAGGGGGTGATAGAGGGGAGACGGGGGTTAGAGGGGGTGATAGAGGGGAGACGGGGTTAGAGGGGGTGATAGAGGGGAGACGGAGGTTAGAGGGGGTGATAGAGGGGAGACGGGGGTTAGAGGGGGTGTAGAGGGAGACGGAGGTTAGAGGGGGTGATAGAGGGAGACGGGGTTAGAGGGGGTGATAGAGGGAGACGGAGGTTAGAGGGGGTGATAGAGGGAGACGGGGAGGTTAGAGGGGGTGATAGAGGGGAGACGGAGGTTAGAGGGGGTGATAGAGGGAGACGGAGGTTAGAGGGGGTGATAGAGGGGAGACGGAGGTTAGAGGGGGTGTCCCTAGAGGGGAGACGGGGGTTAGAGGGGGTGATAGAGGGGACGGAGGTTAGAGGGGGTGAGAGGGGACGGGGGTTAGAGGGGGGGTGATAGAAACGGGGGGTTAGAGGGGGTGATAGAGGGGAGACAGGGGTTAGAGGGGGTGTCCCTGAAAGGATGGGAGATGGGGGTTAGATGGGGGTGATAGAGGGGAGACAGGGGTTAGAGGGGGTGTCCCTGAAAGGAGGGGAGACGGGGGTTAGGGGTGATAGAGGGGAGACGGGGGTTAGAGGGGGTGATAGAGGGGAGACGGAGGTTAGAGGGGGTGATAGAGGGGAGACGGGGTTAGAGGGGGTGATAGAGGGGAGACGGGGGGGGTTAGAGGGGGTGATAGAGGGGAGACGGGGTTAGAGGGGATGTCCCTGAAAGGAGGGAGAGCGGAGACAGGTCAGATGTGTGTGTGTTACCTGATGTGTATGTGTGTGTGTTACCTGATGTGTGTGTGTGTGTGTGTGTTACCTGAGGTGTGTGTGTGTGTGTTACCTGAGGTGTGTGTGTGTTACCTGAGGTGTGTGTGTGTGTGTGTTACCTGAGGTGTGTGTGTGTGTGTTACCTGAGGTGTGTGTGTGTGTTACCTGAGGTGTGTGTGTGTGTGTGTTACCTGAGGTGTGTGTGTGTGTGTGTTACCTGAGGTGTGTGTGTGTGTGTGTGTTACCTGAGGTGTGTGTGTGTGTGTTACCTGAGTGTGTGTGTGTGTTACCTGAGGTGTGTGTGTGTGTTACCTGTGGTGTGTGTGTGTGTGTTACCTGTGGTGTGTGTGTGTTACCTGTGTGTGTGTGTGTTACCTGTGGTGTGTGTGTTACCTGTGGTGTGTGTGTTACCTGTGGTGTGTGTGTGTTACCTGTGGTGTGTGTGTGTTACCTGTGGTGACAGTGTGTGTGTGTTACCTGTGGTGTGTGTGTGTTACCTGTGGTGTGTGTGTGTTACCTGTGGTGTGTGTGTGTTACCTGTGGTGTGTGTGTGTTACCTGAGGTGTGTGTGTGTTACCTGTGGTGTGTGTGTGTGTGTGTTACCTGAGGTGTGTGTTACCTGTGGTGACAGTGCTGTTGGATGGTCCTGTAGTACTCTGTGTGTGTGTTACCTGAGGTGTGTGTTACCTGTGGTGACAGTGCTGTTGGATGGTCCTGTAGTACTCTGTGTGTGTGTTACCTGAGGTGTGTGTTACCTGTGGTGACAGTGCTGTTGGATGGTCCTGTAGTACTCTGTGTGAATGTCTTGGAACGGGTCCTTCAGCAGAGGGCTGTGAGAGAGAGAGGTTATGTCCCAGGACTCAGGCCAGGGCTCCAGGTTAGCCTCGATGGCTACAGAGATGCCCTTATCATGGGGCGGCACGATCTGGGCACCGTTCTCCCAATACACCTGAGAGAGGGAGGGGGGAGAGACGGGGAGGGGGGAGAGACAGAGACGGGGAGAGATGGAGAGGGAGAGAGAAAGAGAGACGGGGAGAGAGAGGGAGGGGGGAGAGACTACTTTACACTGGTCTAATACACCTAGAAACTGCTCATCAGAAACAGACCAATACACCTGAGACTTACAAAACACGGACCTAATCAATCAATAACATAATGAATGTTACCTTGTAACCGTTGTCCTGTTTGGGGTTGTGGGAGGCGGTTACCATGACGCCAGCACACAGACCCAGATGAGACACAGCGAAGGGCTGGAGAGAGGGAAGACCGTTATTCTCTCACACACACACACACACACGGTATGA
>NW_024607989.1:17500-22500 GCF_018296145.1 Oncorhynchus tshawytscha
CCTCCATAGCCCCCTCTTTGAAGAGGGAGGGGGAAGAAGGGAGAGGGTGAGGGGGGAAGAGGGATGGGAAGAGGGATGAGGGAGTCTGGGGAAGAAGGGAGAGGGATGAGGGAGGGGAAGAGGGATGAGGGAGGGGAAGAGGGATGAGGGATGAGAAGAGGGGAGAGGGTGAGGGAGGGGAAGAGGGGTTAGGGATGAGGAAGAGGGGAAGAGGGGTGAGGGAGGGGAAGAGGGATGAGGGAGGGGAGGAGTGGGGATGAGGGAGCGGAAGAGGAGAGGAAGAGGGGTGAGGGAGGGGAAGAGGGGTGAGGGGGAGGGAAGGGAAGAGGGGTGAGGGATGAGGAGGGGAAGAGGGGTGAGGGATGAGGGAGGGGAAGAGGGAGGGGAAGAGGGGGAGGGAGGGGAAGAGGGGTGAGGGAGGGGAAGAGGGCGAGAGGGAGGGGAAGAGGGGTGAGGGAGGGGAAGAGGGGTGAGGGAGGGGAAGAGGGGTGAGGGAGGGGAAGAGGGGTGAGGGGAGGGGAAGAGGGAGGGGAAGAGGGGTGAGGGATGAGGGAGGGAAGAGGGGAGGGGGATGAGGGGGGGAAGAGAGGGGAGGGATGAGGGAGGGGAAGAGGGGAGGGGAAGAGGGGTGAGGGATGAGGGAGGGGATGAGGGAGGGGAAGAGGGGTGAGGGAGGGGAAGAGGGATGAGGGAGGGAAGGGGGTGAGGGAGGGGGATGAGTGAGGGATGAGGGGGGGAAGAGGGGTGAGGGAGGGGGATGAGGGAGGGGAAGAGGGGTGAGGGAGGGGAAGAGGGATGGGAAGAGGGGAAGTGAAGCCATGTGAGGCAAAAGCATGATAGTAATGTCACACACACCACTGTCCACCCCATCTCATCCCCAGCCACATGCCTGAGACTTATTAAGAGGTAACGTTATGTTAAGAGGATAATTTAAATCACATGTACTTCTCCCATTTCTGCCTGATTGGTGGCGTCCCGTTTCCCTTTAAAACACATGAATGCCCCTTGGCGGATGGACGTTGAGTACAATGCCCAGTTAGCTACAGTAGCTCCTCGTAATTGGGGGCTAGTATCTCCAGCTATACTACTGTATGTAGCCAAATAAAACAAGTACAGGGCTAATGAGTCATTAAGAGTCCATCTATGCAAAACATGTCGCTAAATACAATGTAGCTGACAATAGTTGATACATCCTGTTCTTGAAAGTTGTAACCACCAGTCTTTAAATCATGGTCACCTAGCTAGTAGTCCTCCCTAGAAATGTCCTACTTTCTATTCAAACTACTGACGTTAGCTGGCTATTGTTTCATAAATAAATAACTTGACTGTGTCAATCAATGTACCTTAAGTGGGAAAAGGGAGGGGGGGATGATGTACATAGCTAGAGAAACCATGGTTAACTGTTTAGTTAGCTAGCTGACAACAGAAATCCCAAAACATTGTTGAAATACATATATGAGTCATTTAGCAGACTGTGTTTTCCAGAGAGACCTTACAGTAGTGAGTGCATCATCTTTTAGTAGACATGATAACGTTTGGTCTACTGTATCCACTCCGACTTATTATTGTTTAGCTGTGTACTATAACAATTAAAGTTAGTTAGGGAACTTGGGCCAAAAGAAACATGAAGTTAAGAAACGTTTGAGTTGTTAAGTAAACGAGCTATAATTTTATATACCCCCTCTTGACAACTTACCTTGTCAAACTGCAGCCACTGATTAATGGCTTGGTCCAATTTACTGTCACCAGTCGAGGATAAAACATTCTCCATATTGTTCCTTTTCAGCACCGAAACTTATATTTTTATGACTGTTGAGTTGTACTCACACATTAATAAATAAAAAATATCTCGATTAAAAAAAAAAAGCAATGTGAGTTCCCAGGTTCACTTCCGTGTTCAGTGTAAAACGGACAAAAACGAGAGGCGGAGACAGTTGATTAAAACGAACTCTAATTGGTCAATGGACTGGACGGGGCTTGCACTTCCGCTTACGTCACACGTTTTTTTCCTGTCGTATGGAGAGAAATAGTAACGTCAACCTCTCTGCTTTTTAAAGTGTTTTTTTTTTATAGACTTTATGTTTTTTTTTTAATCGAGTCTCTGAAATGGCTAAATAATAAGAAACGCTTGTCTAAGGTCCAATATTATAACGAATTATTTTCTGAATTAAGTGTCATTGTCTCATTCTCTATATTCTGTCATAATTAATTCCTGTTTTTATTTTGTTTTGTCTTTTAGGTTGTTGTTAATTCTTGAACGCAATGTCTGTTATATTTTAAACTTAACCACACTACTAACCTTATGCCTAACCTTAAATTAAGACCAAAAAGCAAAGTTTTCATGAATTTGTACGATAAATCCAATTCTTACTTTGTGGCTGTGGTAACTAGTGGAAAGCCGTTTTTTGGTCATGCTCCCCAAGAAATGCTGGCGACCACGACAGAAGTCCAAGTTCAGTTGTCTTGGGGGTGTGGCTGGGGGCGTGGTTTGATGTGGGTGTTTCTTGGCTGTGTTTTTGCCACAACCATCTGTCAGAACCTTGTGCTGTGGTATGTTGTACCTTCTAGGAGGGTCAGTATAGTGGGTGCTGTGGTATGTTGTACCTTCTAGGAGGCTCAGTATAGTGGGTGCTGTGGTATGTTGTACCTTCTAGGAGGGTCAGTATAGTGGGTGCTGTGGTATGGTGTACCTTCTAGGAGGCTCAGTTATAGTGGGTGCTGTGGTATGTTGTACCTTCTAGGAGGGTCAGTATAGTGGGTGCTGTGGTATGTTGTACCTTCTAGGAGGGTCAGTATAGTGGGTGCTGTGGTATGTTGTACCTTCTAGGAGGCTCAGTATAGTGGGTGCTGTGGTATGTTGTACCTTCTAGGAGGGTCAGTATAGTGGGTGCTGTGGTATGTTGTACCTTCTAGGAGGGTCAGTATAGTGGGTGCTGTGGTATGTTGTACCTTCTAGGAGGGTCAGTATAGTGGGTGCTGTGGTATGTTGTACCTTCTAGGAGGCTCAGTATAGTGGGTGCTGTGGTATGTTGTACCTTCTAGGAGGCTCAGTATAGTGGGTGCTGTGGTATGGTGTACCTTCTAGGAGGGTCAGTATAGTGGGTGCTGTGGTATGTTGTACCTTCTAGGAGGGTCAGTATAGTGGGTGCTGTGGTATGTTGTACCTTCTAGGAGGGTCAGTATAGTGGGTGCTGTGGTATGTTGTACCTTCTAGGAGGGTCAGTATAGTGGGTGCTGTGGTATGTTGTACCTTCTAGGAGGGTCAGTATAGTGGGTGCTGTGGTATGTTGTACCTTCTAGGAGGGTCAGTATAGTGGGTACTGTGGTGTGTTGTACCTTCTAGGAGGGTCAGTATAGTGGGTGCTGTGGTATGTTGTACCTTCTAGGAGGGTCAGTATAGTGGGTGCTGTGGTATGTTGTACCTTCTAGGAGGCTCAGTATAGTGGGTGCTGTGGTATGGTGTACCTTCTAGGCGGCTCAGTATAGTGGGTGCTGTGGTATGTTGTACCTTCTAGGAGGCTCAGTATAGTGGGTGCTGTGGTATGTTGTACCTTCTAGGAGGCTCAGTATAGTGGGTGCTGTGGTATGTTGTACCTTCTAGGAGGGTCAGTATAGTGGGTGCTGTGGTATGTTGTACCTTCTAGGAGGGTCAGTATAGTGGGTGCTGTGGTATGATGTACCTTCTAGGAGGCTCAGTATAGTGGGTGCTGTGGTATGTTGTACCTTCTAGGAGGGTCAGTTATAGTGGGTGCTGTGGTATGTTGTACCTTCTAGGAGGGTCAGTATAGTGGGTGCTGTGGTATGTTGTACCTTCTAGGAGGGTCAGTTATAGTGGGTGCTGTGGTATGTTGTACCTTCTAGGAGGGTCAGTATAGTGGGTGCTGTGGTATGGTGTACCTTCTAGGAGGGTCAGTATAGTGGGTGCTGTGGTATGGTGTACCTTCTAGGAGGGTCAGGATGGTGGGTGGTCAGTTATAGTGGGTGCTGTGGTATGTTGTACCTTCTAGGAGGGTCAGGATGGTGGGTGCTGTGGTATGTTGTACCTTCTAGGAGGGTCAGGATGGTCAGTATAGTGGGTGCTGTGGTATGTTGTACCTTCTAGGAGGGTCAGGATGGTGGGTGGTCAGTTATAGTGGGTACTGTGGTAAGTTGTACCTTCTAGGAGGGTCGGTATAGTGGATGCTGTGGTATGTTGTACCTTCTAGGAGGGTCAGTATAGTGGGTGCTGTGGTATGTTGTACATTCTAGGAGGGTCTGGATGGTCAGTATAGTGGGTGCTGTGGTATGTTGTACCTTCTAGGAGGGTCAGGATGGTCAGTATAGTGGGTGCTGTGGTATGTTGTACCTTCTAGGAGGGTCAGTATAGTGGATGGTCAGTTATATTGGGTGCTGTGGTATGTTGTACCTTCTAGGAGGGTCAGTATAGTGGGTGCTGTGGTATGTTGTACCTTCTAGGAGGGTCAGTATAGTGGAGGGTCAGTATAGTGGGTGCTGTGGTATGTTGTACCTTCTAGGATGGTCAGTATAGTGGGTGCTGTGGTATGTTGTACCTTCTAGGAGGGTCAGTATAGTGGGTGCTGTGGTATGTTGTACCATCTAGGAGGGTCAGGATGGTCAGTATAGTGGATGCTGTGGTATGTTGTACCTTCTAGGAGGGTCAGTATAGTGGGTGCTGTGGTATGATGTACCTTCTAGGAGGGTCAGGATGGTCAGTATAGGGGTGCTGTGGTATGCTGTACCTTCTAGGAGGGTCAGGATGGTCAGTATAGTGGATGCTGTGGTATGTTGTACCTTCTAGGAGGGTCAGGATGGTGGGTGGTCAGCTATGTCGGGTGCTGTGGTATGGTGTACCTTCTAGGAGGGTCAGGATGGTGGGTGGTCAGCTATGTCGGGTGCTGTGGTATGGTGTACCTTCTAGGAGGGTCAGGATGGTGGGTGGTCAGCTATGTCGGGTGCTGTGGTATGGTGTACCTTCTAGGAGGGTCAGGATGGTGGGTGGT
>NW_024607989.1:25000-42500 GCF_018296145.1 Oncorhynchus tshawytscha
CCAGGACCCCCAAGTGTGTGCGAGCAAGGAGGCCTACAAACCTGAAATCAGTTACACCAGCTCAGTCAGGAGGAATGGGCCAAAATGCAACCAACTTATTGTGGGAAGCTTGTGGAAGGCTACTCAAAACATTTGACCCAAGTTAAACAATTTAAAGGCAATGCTACCAAATACTAATTGGAATGTATGTAAACTTCTGACCCCCTGGGAATGTGATGAAAGAAATAAAAGCTGAAATAAATCACACTCTCCACTATTATTCTGACATTTCACATTCTTAAAATAAAGTGGTGATCCTAACTGACCTTAAACAGGTAATTTTTACTAGGATTAAATGTCAGGAGTTTAAATGTATTTGGCAAAGGTGTATGTACACTTCTGACTTCAACTGTAAATACTGTAGAAGGGGCACTGACTTCAACTGTAAATACTGTAGAAGGGGACTGACTTCAACTGTAACTACTGTAGAAGGGGCACTGACTTCAACTGTAAATACTGTAGAAGGGGCACTGACTTCAACTGTAAATACTGTAGAAGGGGAACTGACTTCAACTGTAAATACTGTAGAAGGGGCACTGACTTCAACTGTAACTACTGTAGAAGGGGAACTGACTTCAACTGTAACTACTGTAGAAGGGAACTGACTTCAACTGTAACTACTGTAGAAGGGGAACTGACTTCAACTGTAAATACTGTAGAAGGGGAACTGACTTCAAACTGTAAATACTGTAGAAGGGAACTGACTTCAACTGTAACTACTGTAGAAGGGGAACTGACTTCAACTGTAACTACTGTAGAAGGGGACTTGACTTCAACTGTAACTACTGTAGAAGGGGAACTGACTTCAACTGTAACTACTGTAGAAGGGGAACTGACTTCAACTGTAAATAGTGTAGAAGGGGAACTGACTTCAAACTGACTTCAACTGTAACTACTGTAGAAGGGGAACTGACTTCAACTGTAAATACTGTAGAAGGGGAACTGACTTCAACTGTAAATAGTGTAGAAGGGGAACTGACTTCAAACTGACTTCAACTGTAACTACTGTAGAAGGGGAACTGACTTCAACTGTAAATACTGTAGAAGGGGAACTGACTTCAACTGTAAATACTGTAGAAGGGGAACTGGCTTCAACTGTAAATACTGTAGAAGGGGAACTGGCTTCAACTGTAAATACTGTAGAAGGGGAACTTGCTTCAACTGTAAATACTGTAGAAGGGGAACTGACTTCAACTGTAAATACTGTAGAAGGGGAACTGACTTCAACTGTAAATACTGTAGAAGGGGAACTGACTTCAACTGTAAATACTGTAGAAGGGGAACTGACTTCAACTGTAAATACTGTAGAAGGGAACTGACTTCAAACTGACTTCAACTGTAACTACTGTAGAAGGGGAACTGACTTCAACTGTAAATACTGTAGAAGGGGAACTGACTTCAACTGTAAATAATGTAGAAGGGGAACTGACTTCAACTGTAAATACTGTAGAAGGGGAACTGACTTCAACTGTAAATACTGTAGAAGGGGAACTGACTTCAACTGTAAATACTGTAGAAGGGGAACTGACTTCAACTGTAAATAGTGTAGAAGGGGAACTGACTTCAAACTGACTTCAACTGTAACTACTGTAGAAGGGGAACTGACTTCAACTGTAAATACTGTAGAAGGGGAACTGACTTCAACTGTAACTACTGTAGAAGGGGAACTGACTTCAACTGTAAATAGTGTAGAAGGGGAACTGACTTCAACTGTAAATACTGTAGAAGGGGAACTGACTTCAACTGTAAATACTGTAGAAGGGAACTGACTTCAACTGTAACTACTGTAGAAGGGGAACTGACTTCAACTGTAAATACTGTAGAAGGGGAACTGACTTCAACTGTAAATAATGTAGAAGGGGAACTGACTTCAACTGTAAATACTGTAGAAGGGGAACTGACTTCAACTGTAAATACTGTAGAAGGGGAACTGACTTCAACTGTAAATAGTGTAGAAGGAGAACTGACTTCAAACTGACTTCAACTGTAACTACTGTAGAAGGGGAACTGACTTCAACTGTAAATACTGTAGAAGGGGAACTGACTTCAACTGTAACTACTGTAGAAGGGGAACTGACTTCAACTGTAAATACTGTAGAAGGGGAACTGACTTCAACTGTAACTACTGTAGAAGGGGAACTGACTTCAACTGTAACTACTGTAGAAGGGGGGAACTGTAGAAGGAACTGACTTCAACTGTAACTACTGTAGAAGGGGAACTGACTTCAACTGTAAATACTGTAGAAGGGGAACTGACTTCAACTGTAAATACTGTAGAAGGGGAACTGACTTCAACTGTAACTACTGTAGAAGGGGAACTGACTTCAACTGTAAATACTGTAGAAGGGGAACTGACTTCAACTGTAAATACTGTAGAAGGGGAACTGACTTCAACTGTAACTACTGTAGAAGGGGAACTGACTTCAACTGTAAATACTGTAGAAGGGGAACTGACTTCAACTGTAACTACTGTAGAAGGGGAACTGACTTCAACTGTAAATACTGTAGAAGGGGAACTGACTTCAACTGTAACTACTGTAGAAGGGGAACTGACTTCAACTGTAAATACTGTAGAAGGGGAACTGACTTCAACTGTAACTACTGTAGAAGGGGAACTGACTTCAACTGTAACTACTGTAGAAGGGGACTTGACTTCAACTGTAAATAGTGTAGAAGGGGAACTGACTTCAACTGTCAACTGTAACTACTGTAGAAGGGGAACTGACTTCAACTGTAACTACTGTAGAAGGGGAACTGACTTCAACTGTAAATAGTGTAGAAGGGGAACTGACTTCAACTGTAAATAGTGTAGAAGGGGAACTGACTTCAAACTGTAACTACTGTAGAAGGGGAACTGACTTCAACTGTAAATACTGTAGAAGGGGAACTGACTTCAACTGTAAATAGTGTAGAAGGGAACTGACTTCAACTGTAAATTTTGTAGAAGGGGAACTGACTTCAACTGTAAATAGTGTAGAAGGGTACTGACTTCAAACTGTAAATACTGTAGAAGGGGAACTGACTTCAACTGTAAATACTGTAGAAGGGGAACTGACTTCAACCGTAAATACTGTAGAAGGGAACTGACTTCAACTGTAAATACTGTAGAAGGGGAACTGACTTCAACTGTAAATAGTGTAGAAGGGGAACTGACTTCAACTGTAAATAGTGTAGAAGGGGAACTGACTTCAACTGTAACTACTGTAGAAGGGGAACTGACTTCAACTGTAACTACTGTAGAAGGGGAACTGACTTCAACTGTAACTACTGTAGAAGGGGAACTGACTTCAACTGTAACTACTGTAGAAGGGGAACTGACTTCAACTGTAACTACTGTAGAAGGGGAACTGACTTCAACTGTAAATACTGTAGAAGGGGAACTGACTTCAACTGTACATACTGTAGAAGGGGAACTGACTTCAACTGTAAATAGTGTAGAAGGGGGACTTCAAACTGACTTCAACTGTAACTACTGTAGAAGGGGAACTGACTTCAACTGTAAATACTGTAGAAGGGGAACTGACTTCAACTGTAAATACTGTAGAAGGGGAACTGACTTCAACTGTAAATACTGTAGAAGGGGAACTGACTTCAACTGTAAATACTGTAGAAGGGGAACTGACTTCAACTGTAAATAGTGTAGAAGGGGAACTGACTTCAACTGTAAATACTGTAGAACTGGGAACTGACTTCAACTGTAAATACTGTAGAAGGGGAACTGACTTCAACTGTAAATACTGTAGAAGGGGAACTGACTTCAACTGTAAATACTGTAGAAGGGGAACTGACTTCAACTGTAAATACTGTAGAAGGGGAACTGACTTCAACTGTAAATACTGTAGAAGGGGAACTGACTTCAACTGTAAATACTGTAGAAGGGGAACTGACTTCAACTGTAACTACTGTAGAAGGGAGAACTGACTTCAACTGTAACTACTGTAGAAGGGGAACTGACTTCAACTGTAAATACTGTAGAAGGGGAACTGACTTCAACTGTAAATACTGTAGAAGGGGAACTGACTTCAACTGTAAATACTGTAGAAGGGGAACTGACTTCAACTGTAAATACTGTAGAAGGGGAACTGACTTCAACTGTAAATACTGTAGAAGGGGAACTGACTTCAACTGTAAATACTGTAGAAGGGGAACTGACTTCAACTGTAAATACTGTAGAAGGGGAACTGACTTCAACTGTAAATACTGTAGAAGGGGAACTGACTTCAACTGTAAATAGTGTAGAAGGGGAACTGACTTCAACTGTAAATAGTGTAGAAGGGGAACTGACTTCAACTGTAAATACTGTAGAAGGGGAACTGACTTCAACTGTAAATAGTGTAGAAGGGGAACTGACTTCAACTGTAAATACTGTAGAAGGGGAACTGACTTCAACTGTAAATACTGTAGAAGGGGAACTGACTTCAACTGTAAATAGTGTAGAAGGGGAACTGACTTCAACTGTAAATACTGTAGAAGGGGAACTGACTTCAACTGTAAATACTGTAGAAGGGGACTGACTTCAACTGTAACTACTGTAGAAGGGGCACTGACTTCAACTGTAAATACTGTAGAAGGGGCACTGACTTCAACTGTAACTACTGTAGAAGGGGAACTGACTTCAACTGTAAATAGTGTAGAAGGGGAACTGACTTCAACTGTAACTACTGTAGAAGGGGAACTGACTTCAACTGTAAATACTGTAGAAGGGGAACTGACTTCAACTGTAAATACTGTAGAAGGGGAACTGACTTCAACTGTAAATACTGTAGAAGGGGAACTGACTTCAACTGTAAATACTGTAGAAGGGGAACTGACTTCAACTGTAACTACTGTAGAAGGGGAACTGACTTCAACTGTAACTACTGTAGAAGGGGAACTGACTTCAACTGTAAATACTGTAGAAGGGGAACTGACTTCAACTGTAAATACTGTAGAAGGGGAACTGACTTCAACTGTAAATACTGTAGAAGGGGAACTGACTTCAACTGTAAATACTGTAGAAGGGGAACTGACTTCAACTGTAAATACTGTAGAAGGTGAATTGACTTCAACTGTAAATACTGTAGAAGGGGAACTGACTTCAACTGTAAATACTGTAGAAGGTGAACTGACTTCAACTGTAAATAGTGTAGAAGGGGAACTGACTTCAACTGTAAATACTGTAGAAGGGGAACTGACTTCAACTGTAACTACTGTAGAAGGGGAACTGACTTCAACTGTAAATACTGTAGAAGGGGAACTGGCTTCTCAAAACATCATCATCACGGACCTCTTTCTGGTGACATCAACGTATATTTATCTCTTCAGACTTTTAATCAATGAATGAATGGATCAATATATTGACAGAAACCTCTCCTTTAATGGATTGACAGGATGTAGTCTCTAGAACGGTGATAACAGGTCCCTGAAATCTCTCCTTTAATAGATTAACAGGATGTAGTCTCTAGAACGGTGATAACAGGTCTCTGAAACCTCTCCTTTAATAGATTGACAGGATGTAGTCTCTAGAACGGTCAGGTCTCTGAAACCTCTCCTTTAATAGATTGATAGAAACCTCTCCTTAATAGATTAACAGGATGTATTGAACGGTGATAACAGAAACCTCTCTTCAATAGATTGACAGAAACCTCTCCTTTAATAGATTGACAGAAACCTCTCCTTTAATATATTGACAGAAACCTCTCCTTTAATAGATTAACAGGATGTAGTCTCTAGAACAGTGATAACAGGTCCCTGAAACCTCTCCTTTAATAGATTAACAGGATGTAGTCTCTAGAACGGTGATAACAGGTCCCTGAAACCTCTCCTTTAATAGATTGACAGAAACCTCTCCTTTAATAGATTGACATGATGTAGTCTCTAGAACGGTGATAACAGGTCCCTGAAACCTCTCCTTTAATAGATTAACAGAAACCTCTCCTTTAATAGATTGACAGAAACCTCTCCTTTAATAGATTGACAGAAACCTCTCCTTTAATATATTGACAGAAACCTCTCCTTTAATAGATTAACAGAAACCTCTCCTTTAATAGATTGACAGAAACCTCTCCTTTAATATATTGACAGAAACCTCTCCTTTAATAGATTGACAGGATGTAGTCTCTAGAACGGTGATAACAGGTCAACCTCTCCTTTTAATAAAACAGAATGAGTCCTTCAAAGAGTTACCCCTCCAACCCACACACACACAACACACTCACACACACACACACACACACACACACACACACTCTCTCCCTCGCATACACAAACATTTGTACTGTACATGAAAGCTTTGCCAAAATGTATGACATATGCACTCTACCCCCATCCCTCTGCATGTTATCTCCTAGGTATCCTCTGATGAGGAACACCCCCATGTTATCTCCTAGGTATCCTCTGATGAGGAACACCCCCCCCATGTTATCTCCTAGGTATCCTCTGATGAGGAACAACCCCCTCTTATCTCCTAGGTATCCTCTGATGAGGAACAACCCCCATGTTATCTCCTAGGTTTCCTCTGTTTGATGAGGAACAACCCCCATGTTATCTCCTAGGTATCCTCTGATGAGGAACACCCCCATGTTATCTCCTAGGTATCCTCTGATGAGGAACACCCCCCATGTTATCTCCTAGGTATCCTCTGATGAGGAACAACCCCCATGTTATCTCCTAGGTATCCTCTGATGAGGAACAACCCCCCCCATGTTACCTCCTAGGTATCCTCTGATGAGGAACAACCCCCATGTTATCTCTAGGTATCCTCTGATGAGGAACAACACCCCCCATGTTATCTCCTAGGTATCCTCTGATGAGGAACACCCCCATGTTATCTCCTAGGTATCCTCTGATGAGGAACAACCCCCCATGTTATCTCCTAGGTATCCTCTGATGAGGAACAACCCCCATGTTACCTCCTAGGTATCCTCTGATGAGGAACAACCCCCATGTTACCTCCTAGGTATCCTCTGATGAGGAACAACACCCCCTCTTATCTCCTAGGTTTCCTCTGTTTGATGAGGAACAGGTTTTCGTCCGTGGGGAACATCTTCTCCTCCTTAGCAGCCTTCCTGTCTCTCCCGTTCTCTCTCCTCTTCTTCTTCCTCGCTCCCTTCTTCGCCGCCCCAAACAGACGGTCGGGGGTGTGGGAGGCGGGGCCCTTGGGATGGAAGGTAGGAGGGGCTCCGGCCGAGGGGGGAGGGCCCTTGGGCCCCTTCTTCTTTCTCTTCTTGGTGGAGGGGCCTTCTCCTCGGGGGAAGTCAAGAGACTCGTCTGCGGCGGCGACCATTTTGTTTTTGGCCGGTTTCCGTTGTTTCTTCTTCTGCCTTTCCTGACTCCCCGGCTGGTTCCTGTCAGCCATGTTGGATTTGGGCGTGGCTGAAGCTGTGGGTTAGGGAGAGGTGGGGAGGAGGGAAGGAGAGGTGGGGAGGAGGGAAGGAGAGGTGGGGAGGAGGGAAGGAGAGGTAGGGAGAGGAGGGAAGGAGAGGTGGGGAGGAGGGAAGGAGATGTGGGGAGGAGGGAAGGAGCGGTGGGGAGGAGGGAAGGAGGTGGGGAGGAGGGGGAGACGTGGGGGAGGGAAGGAGAGGTGGGGGGGGGAGAGGAAGGAGATAGGGAGATGAGGGAGGAGAGGTGGGGAGGAGGGAAGGAGAGGTGGGGAGGAGGGAAGGAGAGGTGGGGAGGAGGGAAGGAGAGGTGGGGGGAGGGGAAGGAGAGGTGGGGGGAGGGAAGGAGGAGGGGATGAGGGGAGGAGAGGTGGGGAGGGGGAGGGAGGTGGGGAGGAGGGAAGGAGGTGGGGAGGAGGGAAGGAGAGGTGGGGGAGGAGGGAAGGAGAGGTGGGGAGGAGGGAAGGAGAGGTGGGGAGGAGGGAAGGAGAGGTGGGGAGGAGGTGGGGAGGAGGGAGGTGGGGAGGAGGGAAGGGAGGAGGAGGAAGGAGAGGTGGGGAGGAGAGGAGGGGGAGGAGGGGAGAGGGAGAGGTGGGGAGGAGGGAAGGAGAGGTGGGGAGGAGGGAAGGAGAGGTGGGGAGGGGGAAGGAGAGGTGGGGAAGGAAGGAGGTGGGGGGAGGGAAGAGAGGTGGGGGAGGAAGGAGGAGAGGTGGGGAGGAGGAGGGGAGGAGGAGGGGGGGAGGAGGGAAGGAGAGGTGGGGAGGAGGGAAGGAGAGGTGGGGAGGAGGAAGGAGAGGTGGGGAGGAGGAGGGAAGGAGAGGTGGGGAGGAGGGGGGAGGGAAGGAGGGGGGAGGTGGGGAGGAGGTGGGGAGGAGGGAAGGAGAGGTGGGGAGGAGGGAAGGAGAGGTGGGGAGGAGGGAGGAGAGGTGGGGGGAGGAGAGGTGGGGGGAGGAGAGGTGGGGAGGGGAGGAGAGGTGGGGAGGAGGGGGGAGGAGGGAAGGAGAGGTGGGGAGGAGGGAAGGAGAGGTGGGGAGGAGGGAAGGAGAGGTGGGGGGAGAGGAGGGGGGATGTGGGGAGGAGGGAAGGAGAGGTGGGGAGGAGGGAAGGAGAGGTGGGGAGGAGGGAAGGAGATGTGGGGAGGAGGGAAGGAGAGGTGGGGGGAAGGAGAGGGAGGAGGAGATGTGGGGAGGAGGGAAGGAGAGGTGGGGAGGAGGAGGGAAGGAGATGTGGGGAGGAGGGAAGGAGAGGTGTGGGGAGGAGGGAAGGAGAGGTGGGGAGGAGGGAAGGAGAGGTGGGGAGGAGGGAAGGAGAGGTGGGGAGGAGGGAAGGAGAGGTGGGGAGGAGGGAAGGAGAGGTGGGGAGGAGGGAAGGAGAGGTGGGGAGGAGGGAAGGAGAGGTGGGGAGGAGGGAAGGAGAGGTGGGGAGGGAGGGAAGGAGAGGTGGGGAGGAGGGAAGGAGAGGTGGGGGAGGAGGGAAGGAGAGGTGGGGAGGAGGGAAGGAGAGGTGGGGAGGAGGGAAGGAGAGGTGGGGAGGAGGGAAGGAGAGGTGGGGAGGAGGGAAGGAGAGGTGGGGAGGAGGGAAGGAGAGGTGGGGAGGAGGAAGGAGAGGTGGGGAGGAGGGAAGGAGAGGTGGGGAGGAGGGAAGGAGAGGTGGGGAAGGAGGTGGGGAAGGGAAGAGAGAGGTGGGGAGGAGGGAAGGAGAGGTGGGGAGGAGGGAAGGAGAGGTGGGGAGGAGGGAAGGAGAGGTGGGGAGAGGAGGGAAGGAGAGGTGGGGAGGAGGAAGGAGAGGTGGGGAGGAGGGAAGGAGAGGTGGGGAGGAGGGAAGGAGAGGTGGGGAGGAGGGGGAGAGGTGGGGAGGAGGGAAGGAGAGGTGGGGAGGAGGGAAGGGAAGAGAGGTGGGGAGGAGGGAAGGAGAGGTGGGGAGGAGGGAGGAGGGAAGAGAGGTGGGGAGGAGGGAAGGAGAGGAGGGGAGGAGGGAAGGAGATGTGGGGAGGAGGGAAGGAGAGGTGGGAGGGGGGAAGGAGATGTGGGGAGGAGGGAAGGAGAGGGGGAGGGAGAGGAGGGAGGAGGGAGGAGGAGGGAAGGAGAGGGGGGAGGAGGGAAGGAGAGGTGGGGAGGAGGGAAGGAGACGGGGGGAGGAGGGAAGGAGAGGTGGGGAGGAGGGAAGGAGAGGAGGGAAGGAGAGGTGGGGGAGGAGGGAAGGAGAAGGGGGAGGAGAGGTGGGGAGGAGAGGAGGGGAGGAAAGAAAATGAGAGAAGGAGGGAAGGAGAAAGGAGGGAGGGAAGGAGAGGTGGGGAGGAGAGGAGGGGAGGAAAGAAAAGGAGAGAAGGAGGGAAGGAGAGGTGGGGAGGAGAGGTCTGATTAAAGCAGCCGATAGCAAATCAAACAGATCCTAGAGCAGATCCCAGAGCAGACTAACAGATCCCAGAGCAGACTAACAGATCCCAGAGCAGACTAACAGATCCCAGAGCAGACTAACAGATCCCAGAGCAGACTAACAGATCCCAGAGCAGACTAACAGATCCCAGAGCAGACTAACAGATCCTAAAGCAGATCCCAGAGCAGACTAACAGATCCCAGAGCAGACTAACAGATCCCAGAGCAGACTAACAGATCCCAGAGCAGACTAACAGAGCAGACTAACATATCCCAGAGCAGACTAACAGATCCCAGAGCAGACTAACAGATCCCAGAGCAGACTAACAGATCCTAAGCAGACTAACAGATCCCAGAGCAGCCTACAGATCCCAGAGCAGATCCTAGAGCAGACTAACAGATCCCAGAGCAGACTAACAGATCCCAGAGCAGACTAACAGATCCCAGAGCAGACTAACAGATCCCTAGAGCAGACTAACAACTAACAGAGCAGACTAACAGATCCCAGAGCAGACTAACAGAGCAGACTAACAGATCCCAGAGCAGACTAACAGATCCCAGAGCAGACTAACAGATCCCAGAGCAGACTAACAGATCCTAGAGCAGACTAAAATCCCAGAGCAGACTAACAGATCCCAGAGCAGACTAACAGAGCAGACTAATAGATCCCAGAGCAGACTAACAAATCCCAGAGCAGACTAACAGATCCCAGAGCAGACTAAAATCCCATTACGGTCCACATGAATACAGAAGATGGTACCTGGAGTGAAGCGCTTCCCCTCTCTGCTCTCCTTTAGTTTGCGTTTAGGAGTCCAGGGTTTCTCCTGGCCACCGCTGAACCTGATGTGGGTACGGCTAGGAGTAGCACTATGGTAGGGTTTAGGGGGGTAGTTCTGGTACGGCCTGTAGCTCGGGTTAGAGTCGGTTCTCTGGCGTTTGCCCGGCGGATCGTCTCGGGCGTCACCGTCTGGTGAGACCTGACACGGGAACAGGCCTGCATCCTTCAACTCTACAGAGAGAGAGAGAGAGAGAGAGATGGAGGGATGGAGGGAGAGAGAGGGATGGATGGAGAGGAGAGGGATGGAGAGAGAGACAGAGGGATGGAGAGAGAGAGGGATGAGAGAGAGAGAGAGAGAGGATGGAGAGAGGGGAGAGACAGAGGGATGGATGGATGGAGAGAGATAAAGAGAAAGGGAGGGATGGAGAGAGAGAGGGAGGGATGGATGGAGAGACTGAGAGTGGATGGAGAGAGAGACAGAGGGATGGAGAGAGAGAGGGATGAGAGAGAGAGAGAGAGAGGGGGAGGGATGGAGAGAGAGGGAGGGATGGAGAGAGAGGGATGAGAGAGAGAGGGAGGGATGGAGTGGTAGGGAGAGAGAGATGGAGGGGGAAAGAGGGAGGGATGGTGATTAATTCACTGTATCTTGTTAATCTTCCCATCACTACATTAGTCAACAATTACCCCTCTATCTGTCTGCACTGAGTTTAGTGTGTAATGAGGTGTCTGTGCTGAGTTTAGTGTGTAATGAGGTGTCTGTACTGAGTTTAGTGTGTAATGAGGTGTCTGTGCTGAGTTTAGTGTGTAATGAGGTGTCTGTGCTGAGTTTAGTGTGTAATGAGGTGTCTGTGCTGAGTTTAGTGTGTAATGAGGTGTCTGTACTGAGTTTAGTGTGTAATGAGGTGTCTGTGCTGAGTTTAGTGTGTAATGAGGTGTCTGTACTGAGTTTAGTGTGTAATGAGGTGTCTGCACTGAGTTTAGTGTGTAATGAGGTGTCTGTACTGAGTTTAGTGTGTAATGAGGTGTCTGTACTGAGTTTAGTGTGTAATGAGTGTGTCTGTACTGAGTTTAGTGTGTAATGAGGTGTCTGTACTGAGTTTAGTGTGTAATGAGGTGTCTGTGCTGAGTTTAGTGTGTAATGAGGTGTCTGTGCTGAGTTTAGTGTGTAATGAGGTGTCTGTGCTGAGTTTAGTGTGTAATGAGGTGTCTGTACTGAGTTTAGTGTGTAATGAGGTGTCTGTGCTGAGTTTAGTGTGTAATGAGGTGTCTGTGCTGAGTTTAGTGTGTAATGAGGTGTCTGTGCTGAGTTTAGTGTGTAATGAGGTGTCTGTGCTGAGTTTAGTGTGTAATGAGGTGTCTGTGCTGAGTTTAGTGTGTAATGAGGTGTCTGTGCTGAGTTTAGTGTGTAATGAGGTGTCTGTGCTGAGTTTAGTGTGTAATGAGGTGTCTGTGCTGAGTTTAGTGTGTAATGAGGTGTCTGTGCTGAGTTTAGTGTGTAATGAGGTGTCTGTGCTGAGTTTAGTGTGTAATGAGGTGTCTGTGCTGAGTTTAGTGTGTAATGAGGTGTCTGTGCTGAGTTTAGTGTGTAATGAGGTGTCTGTGCTGAGTTTAGTGTGTAATGAGGTGTCTGTACTGAGTTTAGTGTGTAATGAGGTGTCTGTGCTGAGTTTAGTGTGTAATGAGGTGTCTGTGCTGAGTTTAGTGTGTAATGAGGTGTGTGCTGAGTTTAGTGTGTAATGAGGTGTCTGTGCTGAGTTTAGTGTGTAATGAGGTGTCTGTACTGAGTTTAGTGTGTAATGAGGTGTCTGTGCTGAGTTTAGTGTGTAATGAGGTGTCTGTGCTGAGTTTAGTGTGTAATGAGGTGTCTGTACTGAGTTTAGTGTGTAATGAGGTGTCTGTGCTGAGTTTAGTGTGTAATGAGGTGTCTGTGCTGAGTTTAGTGTGTAATGAGGTGTCTGTGCTGAGTTTAGTGTGTAATGAGGTGTCTGTGCTGAGTTTAGTGTGTAATGAGGTGTCTGTGCTGAGTTTAGTGTGTAATGAGGTGTCTGTACTGAGTTTAGTGTGTAATGAGGTGTCTGTGCTGAGTTTAGTGTGTAATGAGGTGTCTGTGCTGAGTTTAGTGTGTAATGAGGTGTCTGTGCTGAGTTTAGTGTGTAATGAGGTGTCTGTGCTGAGTTTAGTGTGTAATGAGGTGTCTGTGCTGAGTTTAGTGTGTAATGAGGTGTCTGTACTGAGTTTAGTGTGTAATGAGGTGTCTGTCTGAGTTTAGTGTGTAATGAGGTGTCTGTGCTGAGTTTAGTGTGTAATGAGGTGTCTGTGCTGAGTTTAGTGTGTAATGAGGTGTCTGTACTGAGTTTAGTGTGTAATGAGGTGTCTGTACTGAGTTTAGTGTGTAATGAGGTGTCTGTACTGAGTTTAGTGTGTAATGAGGTGTCTGTGCTGAGTTTAGTGTGTAATGAGGTGTCTGTGCTGAGTTTAGTGTGTAATGAGGTGTCTGTGCTGAGTTTAGTGTGTAATGAGGTGTCTGTGCTGAGTTTAGTGTGTAATGAGGTGTCTGTGCTGAGTTTAGTGTGTAATGAGGTGTCTGTGCTGAGTTTAGTGTGTAATGAGGTGTCTGTGCTGAGTTTAGTGTGTAATGAGGTGTCTACACTGAGTTTAGTGTGTAATGAGGTGTCTGTGCTGAGTTTAGTGTGTAATGAGGTGTCTGTACTGAGTTTAGTGTGTAATGAGGTGTCTGTACTGAGTTTAGTGTGTAATGAGGTGTCTGTACTGAGTTTAGTGTGTAATGAGGTGTCTGTACTGAGTTTAGTGTGTAATGAGGTGTCTGTGCTGAGTTTAGTGTGTAATGAGGTGTCTGTGCTGAGTTTAGTGTGTAATGAGGTGTCTGTGCTGAGTTTAGTGTGTAATGAGGTGTCTGTACTGAGTTTAGTGTGTAATGAGGTGTCTGTGCTGAGTTTAGTGTGTAATGAGGTGTCTGTGCTGAGTTTAGTGTGTAATGAGGTGTCTGTACTGAGTTTAGTGTGTAATGAGGTGTCTGTGCTGAGTTTAGTGTGTAATGAGGTGTCTGTGCTGAGTTTAGTGTGTAATGAGGTGTCTGTGCTGAGTTTAGTGTGTAATGAGGTGTCTGTGCTGAGTTTAGTGTGTAATGAGGTGTCTGTGCTGAGTTTAGTGTGTAATGAGGTGTCTGTGCTGAGTTTAGTGTGTAATGAGGTGTCTGTGCTGAGTTTAGTGTGTAATGAGGTGTCTGTGCTGAGTTTAGTGTGTAATGAGGTGTCTGTACTGAGTTTAGTGTGTAATGAGGTGTCTGTGCTGAGTTTAGTGTGTAATGAGGTGTCTGTGCTGAGTTTAGTGTGTAATGAGGTGTCTGTGCTGAGTTTAGTGTGTAATGAGGTGTCTGTGCTGAGTTTAGTGAATAATGAGGTGTCTGTACTGAGTTTAGTGTGTAATGAGGTGTCTGTGCTGAGTTTAGTGTGTAATGAGGTGTCTGTACTGAGTTTAGTGTGTAATGAGGTGTCTGTGCTGAGTTTAGTGTGTAATGAGGTGTCTGTACTGAGTTTAGTGTGTAATGAGGTGTCTGTACTGAGTTTAGTGTGTAATGAGGTGTCTGTGCTGAGTTTAGTGTATAATGAGGTGTCTGTACTGAGTTTAGTGTGTAATGAGGTGTCTGTGCTGAGTTTAGTGTGTAATGAGGTGTCTGTGCTAGTTTAATATTAAAAATAGGTAATGTAATGAATAATGAGGTTAGTGTATTGAAGTAATGAGTGTCCGTGTGTTGAATAGGTGTGTGTGTGTGTGTATTGAAAGAGTGTGTGTAATAAGGTGTAATAATAATAATAATAATAATATTGTGTTGAGGTGTGTGTGTGTGTGTGTGTATAATGTGTGTGTGTGTAAAAAGTGTGCATTAATAGTTGTGTTGTGTAATATTGAGGTGTGTAATTGTGTGTGTATTGAAGTGTGTGTGTGTGTGTATTGAAGGTGTGTTTGTGTGTGTGTGTGTATATTGAAGTGTGTGTGTGTGTGTGTGTGTGTGTGTGTGTGTGTGTGTGTGTGTGTGTGTACCTTGAACTCTGAGCTGAGCTCGGTAATCTCGGTTGTGGATCGAAAGGCGAGAGTCATATTGGTTGATGAAGGGAGAGTTGGGGGGAAACACCCAAACATCCTCCTCACTGAGCAGTCCTACACACACACACACACACACACACACACACACACACACACACAGAGACACAAACACACACAACACACACACACACACAGTTAATATCCAGGCCAGTTCAGACAGTATTGTAGAGAGATGAATCAGGAGTACTTCCCAAAATGGCCCCCTATTCCCTACATAGTGCACTACTTTTGACCAGAGGCCCTATGGGTAGTGCACTGTCTAGGGATAGGGGACAGAGCGGACAGATACTCACAAATCCAAAATGTCCCCTGAGAGAGCAGTTATAACAGCAGGGGTTGGTCCTGGCGCTGTCCTCTCCTTCTACCACCAGTACAGGACCTGACTTAGTCTGGGGGGGAGAGAGGAGAGATACAGGACCTGACTTAGTCTGGGAGGGAGAGAGATACAGGACCTGACTTAGTCTGGGGGTGGAGAGGAGAGATACAGGACCTGACTTAGTCTGGGGGGAGAGATACAGGACCTGACTTAGTCTGGGGGGGGAGAGGAGAGATACAGGACCTGACTTAGTCTGGGGGAGAGATACAGGACCTGACTTAGTCTGGGGGAGAGAGATACAGGACCTGACTTAGTCTGGAGAGGAGAGATACAGGACCTGACTTAGTCTGGGGGGGAGAGATACAGGACCTGACTTAGTCTGGAGGGGGAGAGGAGAGATACAGGACCTGACTTAGTCTGGGGGGGAGGAGAGATACAGGACCTGACTTAGTCTGGGGGGGGGGAGAGATACAGGACCTGACTTAGTCTGGGGGAGAGGAGAGATACAGGACCTGACTTAGTCTGGGAGAGGAGAGATACAGGACCTGACTTAGTCTGGGGGAGGAGAGATACAGGACCTGACTTAGTCTGGGGGAGGAGAGATACAGGACCTGACTTAGTCTGGGGGGGAGAGGAGAGATACAGGACCTGACTTAGTCTGGGGGGAGAAGAGAGATACAGGACCTGACTTAGTCTGGGGGAGAGGAGAGATACAGGACCTGACTTAGTCTGGGGGGGGGGAGAGATACAGGACCTGACTTAGTCTGGGGGAGAAGAGAGATACAGGACCTGACTTAGTCTGGGGGGAGGAGGAGATACAGGACCTGACTTAGTCTTTTAGGAGAGATACAGGACCTGACTTAGTCTGGGGGAGGAGAGATACAGGACCTGACTTAGTCTGGGGAGAGGAGAGATACAGGAGAGATACAGGACCTGACTTAGTCTGGGGGGAGAAGAGAGATACAGGACCTGACTTAGTCTGGGGGGGGAGAAGAGAGATACAGGACCTGACTTAGTCTGGGGGGGGAGGGGGAGAGAGGAGAGATACAGGATACATTTTGTTTTTGCAGACTTTTCTTTTTATATTAAAAGGTATTTCTGGCGACTGAGCCTCAACTTTTAATTTTCCCCCCAACCAACCTTGTCAGGATGGCGGTAAACTTTATTTAGTATGAAAATGTATCCATGAAGCTGAGGCGGCATCGGCTCACACTTACGCTCTACAACTCGTTGCTAGGCAGCGGCCGTTACCTCCGGCCTCCTGGCGGTCGTACACTCTCAGAGCCCCGCCACATGAACTGTTTTCTAAACCACAACTGAATGCCCCCCCCCCCCATAGATAATGACAAGCGGGAATAAATATCACTGAATGATGAAAACATTGGAATAAAGTTAGCTGACGCAAAAATGGAAAAACATTCAATTGTTGTTAACCGAAACTCCCAAAGTCATCCAATCGTCATAATACATTTGAAGCCTGAAGCGTGGTCAACTATTTCAGCACTGCTCTGAGACAAGCGTGGTCAACTATTTCAGCACTGCTCTGAGACAAGCGTGGTCAACTATTTCAGCACTGCTCTGAGACAAGGGTGGTCAACTATTTCAGCATCGTTTCACACTGCTCTGAGACAAGCGTGGTCAACTATTTCAGCACTGCTCTGAGACAAGTGTGGTCAACTATTTCAGCACTGCTCTGAGAGAAGCGTGGTCAACTATTTCAGCACTGCTCTGAGAGAAGCGTGGTCAACTATTTCAGCACTGCTCTGAGAGAAGCGTGGTCAACTATTTCAGCACTGCTCTGAGACAAGCGTGGTCAACTATTTCACACTACTCTGATTCCCCACAGGTCTCATAAACCTAATATATCAAAGCCCCTCCCTATTCTCAACTGCTCTGAGAGAAGCGTGGACCCCCATCTCCCTCCCTATTCTCTCTGATTTCTCTCAAAGCCCCTCTCTCTCATCCCTCTCCTATTCTCTCCATTCTCTCTCTGATGGTGTGATTGCAAATCATATCCTCCCAATGCACCGTTATCTATTAAATATAGCTCTCCTTCCATCCTCTCATCCCTCCCTCCTCCATCCCTCTCCTCATCCCTCCCTCCTCCTCCTCATCCCTTCCCCTCCCTCTCCTCATCCCTCCCTCCCTTCCCGTCATCCCCCTCCTCTCTCTGCTTCATACCCCCCATCTCCCCCTCCCTCTCTCATCTCCTCCCCCCCCCCCTCATCTCATCTCCTCCCCCCTCCCCTCCTCTCCCCTCATCTCCTCCCCCCTCCCCTCCCCTCTCTCTCTCTCATCTCCTCCCTCCTCCCCCTCCCTCCTCCCTCATATCCCCCATCTCCTCCCCTCCTCCCTCTCTCATCTCCTCCCCTCCTCCCTCATCTCACCCCCCCATCTCCACACCCTGGTTTTCTCCCTCCCTCTCTTTTCCACTTGAGTAGTTTCAGGACAGAGAGGATGAATGCTATTAGAGAGGCATGGCATTATCAGGTCACACCGGCCGGCCGGC
>NW_024607990.1:0-10000 GCF_018296145.1 Oncorhynchus tshawytscha
AGAGACAGAGATAGAGACAGAGAGAAAGAGACAGAGAGGTAGAGACAGAGATAAAGATATGGAGATAGAGACAGAGAGATAGAGACAGAGATAGAGACAGAGATAAAGAGACAGAGAGGTAGAGAAAGAGAGATAGAGGCAGAGATAAAGATATGGAGATAGAGACAGAGAGATAGAGATAGAGACAGAGAGATAGAGACAGAGATAAAGAGACAGAGATAGAGACAGAGAGACAGAGACAGAGATAAAGAGACAGAGATAGAGACAGAGAGATAGAGACAGAGATGGGAGACTGTGTAAGAGAGGCTCAGCCCATTGCCTTCACCCATGTAGTTTGCCCTAGACCTCCTCACTAAGGTTAACTCTGTGGGTTAGTTCTCCCCTGACCTTGCCTGCTAGCATGTTCAGATGCCCTATAGAGATAAAAGGCCTCATACACATTAGTATGCTGCGGTGCGCTGCCCTGGAACTGCCTGAATAACATTTTAATAAGGTTTCCACCACAACCTCCATCTGTGCAGCCAACTGTCACTCCGGCTCTCAGGAGACAGGCCATGTCAGGGATGACCGTTAAAAGGGTGTTGTGAAGTCAACTGTCACTCCGGCTCTCAGGAGACAGGCCATGTCAGGGATGACCGTTAAAAGGGTGTTGTGAAGTCAACTGTCACTCCGGCTCTCAGGAGACAGGCCATGTCAGGGATGACTGTTAAAAGGGGTGTTGTGAAGTCAACTGTCACTCCGGCTCTCAGGAGACAGGCCATGTCAGGGATGACTGTTAAAAGGGTGTTGTGCTGTGAAGTCAACTGTCACCCGGCTCTCAGGAGACAGGCCATGTCAGGGATGACCATTAAAAGGGTGTTGTGCTGTGAAGTCAACTGTCACCCGGCTCTCAGGAGACAGGCCATGTCAGGGATGACCGTTAAAAGGGTGTTGTGTTGTTAAGTCAACTGTCACTCCGGCTCTCAGGAGATAGGCCATGTCAGAGATGACCGTTAAAGGGTGTTGTGAAGTCAACTGTCACTCCGGCTCTCAGGAGACAGGCCATGTCAGGGATGACCATTAAAAGGGTGTTGTTAAGTCAACTGTCACTCCGGCTCTCAGGAGACAGGCCATGTCAGGGATGACCGTTAAAAGGGTGTTGTTAAGTCAACTGTCACTCCGGCTCTCAGGAGACAGGCCATGTCAGGGATGACCATTAAAAGGGTGTTGTTAAGTCAACTGTCACTCCGGCTCTCAGGAGACAGGCCATGTCAGGGATGACCATTAAAAGGGTGCTGTGAAGTCAACTGTATTATCTGTAATGCTTTGGGACACGAAAGAAGAAGTGTAATCTGAGCGTTTGTTCAGGAAACCTTTCACACAGAGCCGTGTGAACTGTGAATAGCTTGTTACTGGTTTGTGTGTAATAATGCAATGTGCTCAAGTACATTTTACATCATGTCGCTAAACAACATCAATGTAAACCATATTATTCATCTATATTTTTCAGACCGATGGCAGAAAACAGTAAGCTAGTAAAGTGACAATTTTAGCAGTGTAGGAAATACACGGATTCTTCCACAATGCTACTTTTCCCACAGTGTTTTATTCAGCTTGTACTATCATTCTCCTAGTCTGTTGTACAATCCCTACACCACTCAGACCTCGTTTAAACCTGCCCAGTGCACACATACTGGACTAACCTGGGGAATAGAGAGCATCACATCTCAGAGACAAGCCCCAGAGGTGTGTGTGTGAGTGTGTGCATGTGTATGAGTTCCCAGGGAGAAACATGGTGTCTAGCAATGCACCCACCCACACACTAAAATATAGGTTAGCTGGGGAGGGTATTATACATCCCCTGCCAGGCGTATCTGCAATTATCACAAACACACAACTAAATGGATTTCTCCTTCATAGGAAATAGAATAATCCCATCAGGCAGTTTGAGGAAAACCAAGTGGTAACAGATCACATCCTGTGGTGTAGATATTACCACCCTAGGAGCTGGTGTGGCCCTAGCTGACACCCTGTATAGAGTACATTCACATCACTACTGAGGGATCTGACTGCGCAGTATCTGACGCTGCAGGACTTATACACCACTATGTTGCTGGCTGTAACAACAATGGACATTACAGTACAGTCAACACACACACACGCACGCACACACACACACACACACACACACACACACACACACCTTCAGTCAACGACAATAGGAGGATTGCATGAGAAACCCAGAGAGTCAGGGAGGACCAAGAGCCTAGTGTCATCCACTTCACCGACCTTCCTGGTGCTGCATCACAGTAACAGGTGAAATTACCACAGAGTTACTACAACATCTACATCCCCCTCCTAAAATCAACTTTATAACCTAAAACTCCCTTAATCTCATTATATACTGTGTATCGTCTTGGGTGTCAGAGGTTGTGTCCAAAATGGCACCCTATCTTGTGCACTATAATGGGAGTAGGGAGTCATTTGGGACGCACATAGAGCAGTGAGCCAAGCAAACACAAGCACAGCTCGACAAGACCTAGCAAACCCTTGTGAATTTACAGTAAAACGATTGATCATTAAAACACCCTAAAGATTGTGTCACTGTGAAATCAATTGATCTTACAGCATCTCACTTACCGCTCCAAGGGAATATAGTCCATGAAGCGTTGGCAACCTGTTCAATTCCACCTGTTATTGTCAGAACATTTTCAAAGAAAGGTTGGGAGAAGAAATGCAATATTGAAGAGCAATATAAGATAATACAACGTAATGTTTATTGGTTTATAGGTGATCAAATGTAAAAAATGTAATAAAATAAATATTTGTCTTTTAACTTGAATTCCCTTTTGAAATGAACAGGTACTGACTGACTTGATGAGTCCTTCACTATACGTCTGTGTAAGTTGTATGTCTCATTTCCTCTTTATTTACAGCCTCATTAAATAAGCTCAGTGACTCACTACACTACAGATGGGTTACAACTTGCAGTAGAGAATACAGACTTCTCTATTCATAGAAACACAGTCCATGTGGAGGCATAGCTGGGGAGTAGGGGTGCTGAGGGTGCTGAGGGTGCTGAGGGTGCTGAGGGTGTTGCAGCACCTCCTGAAAAATCTTGATACAAAATTAGATTAGTAATAATAATTGTATATTTGGGAGATTATTTTGTCCCTCCAAAAGTAGTGCACAGGGCCTTTAATAGTCCTGTATTAACAGACTGATGTAGCCTTTAATAGTCCTGTATTAACAGACTGATGTAGCCTTTAATAGTCCTGTATTAACAGACTGATGTAGCCTTTAATAGTCCTGTATTAACAGACTGATGTAGCCTTTAATAGTCCTGTATTAACAGACTGATGTAGCCTTTAATAGTCCTGTATTAACAGACTGATGTAGCCTTTAATAGTCCTGTATTAACAGACTGATGTAGCCTTTAATAGTCCTGTATTAACAGACTGATGTAGTCTTTAATAGTCCTGTATTAACAGACTGATGTAGCCTTTAATAGTCCTGTATTAACAGACTGATGTAGTCTTTAATAGTCCTGTATTAACAGACTGATGTAGTCTTTAATAGTCCTGTATTAACAGACTGATGTAGCCTTTAATAGTCCTGTATTAACAGACTGATGTAGCCTTTAATAGTCCTGTATTAACAGACTGATGTAGCCTTTAATTTCATGCTACACTAATGTAAGACTGAAATCCTTAACTCAAAGAGACAGAGAGAGGTGAATTGAAATATAAATGGAATTTCTGCAGTTATAAAAGTGTTTTTTGGTGGCCATTTTCTGTACATTAACTTTTTCCAGTAGATATGAGTCTTTCCTTAGCAACTGGAAAAATCTAGTTGAAGTCAAATTAAATGATTCATGCATATATTGAAACATATCCATTTCAATCACTTCTCCTAACCTTCCTAGTCATTTTGTGTTTAGAAAGAAAATAATCATTGTGTTCTCAGACTTTTATTCTCTATTTTGGTTAGGCCAGGGTGTGACTAGGGTGGGCATTCTAGTTTCTTTATTTCTATGTTTTCTATTTCTTTGTGTTTGGCCGGGTGAGGTTCTCATTCAGAGGCAGCTGTCTATCGTTGTCTCTGATTGAGATTCATACTTAGGCAGCTTTTCCCCACCTGTATTTTGTGGGTAGTTGATTTCTGTTTTGTGTTTCTGCACCTGACAGAACTGTTCGTTGTCGGTTTGCCCTTTGTTATTTTGTTCAAGTGTTTTTGAAAGTAAATCATGAACACTTGCTGCGCTTTGGTCCACTCCTTCTTCATCAGACGAGCATTACACAAACAGTATACATTGTATATGTCTTGGAACCCCCCTCCACATACACCACAGTTCAGATGAGTTCAAATTATATCCACATATCCCATTCCCCCACCAATGTTTGTATAAAATATTTCCTTTCAGTGACTAATTTCCTAAATATTCATGGTCCATCATAGACATTAAGTGTGTTCCAAATGGCACCCAATTCCTTATATACTGTAATACACTACTTTTGACCAGGGCCCATAGAGGTCCATTCAAAACTAGTGCACTATAAAACGAATTGAGGTGCCATTTGGGACACAGACATTTTGGACGGTATGGACAGCCGAAGTGCTCTATCACAGAGTTGAAGCAAAAACTCCAAATATGATACACCAAAAATTTGTGCTGGTATTCATGTGACTCTTCCCTAAACAGTGAAGGGATCCATGTCCTTGAGGTCTGAGGCACCGCCGTTACACCTCCATCACTGGAGAAGAAGAAGGAGAAAGATTGGGGAGAGATAGTAACCTGGAGTTGACATGGAATCAGATAGAAAGTTTCATGATGGGAGAGGTGGGAGAGTACCACACTTCTGGAGGGTTTTGTGGTGGAAGTGTGTGGTGTATGTGTGTGTGTGTGTGTGTGTGTGTGTGTGTGTGTGTGTGTGTGTGTGTGTGTGTGTGTGTGTGTGTGTGTGTGTGTGTGTGTGTGTGTGTGTGTGTGTGTGTGTGTGTGTGTGTGTGTGTGTGTGTGTGTGTGTGTGTGTGTGTGTGTGTGTGTGTGTGTGTGTGTGTGTGTGTGTGTGTGTGTGTGTGTGTATAGCTGTACCGTATGTCCTTTCCTATTTGAAAGGGCAAACCAGTTGTTTTTGTCCAATACTTACACAGCTGTGAGGGACCAGATGTTAGCCAACCACATCTCCTCCCCGGTAACCATGGTATTATATTATATTATAATGAAATACTAATGAAATGAAATACTGGAACCTATAGAGATCCATTACTAGTATTATAATGAAATACTGGAACCTTACATTACTAGTATTATAATGAAATACTGGAACCTATAGAGATCCCATTACATTACTAGTATTATATGAAATACTGGAACCTATAGAGATCCCATTACATTACTAGTATTATAATGAAATACTGGAACCTATAGAGATCCCATTACATTAATGGTATTATAATGAAATACTGGAACCTATAGAGATCCCATTACATTACTAGTATTATAATGAAATACTGGAACCTATAGAGATCCCATTACATTACTAGTATTATACATTATGAAATACTGGAACCTATAGAGATCCCATTACATTACTAGTATTATAATGAAATACTGGAACCTATAGAGATCCCATTACATTACTAGTATTATAATTCAATACTGGAACCTATAGAGATCCCATTACATTACTAGTATTATAATGAAATACTGGAACCTATAGAGATCCCATTACATTACTAGTATCATAATGAAATACTGGAACCTATAGAGATCCCATTACATTACTAGTATTATCATGAAATACTGGAACCTATAGAGATCCCATTACATTACTAGTATTATAATGAAATACTGGAACCTATAGAGATCCCATTACATTACTAGTATTATAATGAAATACTGGAACCTATAGAGATCCCATTACATTACTAGTATTATAATGAAATACTGGAACCTATAGAGATTCCATTACATTACTAGTATTATAATGAAATACTGGAACCTATAGATATTCCATTACATTACTATACTGGAACCTATAGAGATTCCATTACATTACTAGTATTATAATTCTATACTGGAACCTATAGAGATCCCATTACATTACTAGTATTATAATTCTATACTGGAACCTATAGATATTCCATTACATTACTAGTATTATAATTCTATAGTGGAACCTATAGAGATTCCATTACATTACTAGTATTATAATGAAATACTGGAACCTATAGAGATCCCATTACATTACTAGTATTATAATTCTATACTGGAACCTATAGAGATCCCATTACATTAATGGTATTATAATGAAATACTGGAACCTATAGAGATTCCATTACATTACTAGTATTATAATTCTATACTGGAACCTATAGATATTCCATTACATTACTAGTATTATAATTCTATACTGGAACCTATAGAGATCCCATTACATTACTAGTATTATAATGAAATACTGGAACCTATAGAGATCCCATTACATTACTAGTATTATAATTCTATACTGGAACCTATAGAGATCCCATTACATTACTAGTATTATAATGAAATACGTAACATATCAGATGAACTGGATGACGTAGTACACAAAAATGTGGACAACTTTTGGCTCATAAGCACCACTTTCTAAACTACTGGCTGAAAATATACTAAACTTTGAGAGTGAATCTTTCATGGCAATGGCAATTTCCAGTTTAGGTATAATACAGGGAGCTGCTTGTGGATTTGACAGATCTAATGCTATTCCACCTCTGACTCCGCCAAAACGACCACTATGCAGGTGTCAGCTAGAGGGAGAATTTTTAATTTAATTTTAGAATTTAATTTAGTACTGAACATGTTGGTATCATGGTAAACTTTTTCATATCAGATCAGATCTCTTCTCATATACTCTAAATGTTTAACATCATGGCACTTAACTCCCATTGGAAGGTCAATTAAATCAAGACCCTTCTTAACAGGCAGTAGTCCATCAGGCTCCCTCTGAGGGGAAGTAACTGATCCAGCAAACACAGAGGAAGAAGTAACACAATAACACATTCAACCCTTTAGGCTCTTTGGAGAAACAAAGGCTCTGTCTCGAATCTCCGCCCTTGTCCAAAACGTAATGGATTTAAACACAGTGGATTGGTGATATCATTGTCTAGAGGGAGTTTCCTCCATTGTTAAATCCATGATGGGAAGTGTGCAAATGTACAATTTGGGACAAGAGAGGAGACTGGATGCGGCCACACACTCATTCCCAAATCAACCCCTAGCCCTTAGCTCCTAGCCCCTAGCTCCTAGCCCCTAGCTCCGATCCCATAGCCCCTAGACCCTAGCTCCGACCCCATATCAACTAGCTCCTAGCCCCTAGCCCCTAGCCCCTAACCCCTAGCTCATAGCCCCTAGCTCCTGGCCCCTAGTCCTTAGCCCCAAGCCCTTGGCCCTTAGCTCAAAGCCCCTAGCTCCTGGCCCCTAGTCCTTAGCCCCAAGCCCTTAGCCCCTAGCTCCTAGCCCCTAGCTCCAAGCACATAGTGCCTATCCCTTAGTCCCTAGCTCCTAGCCCCTAGTCCTTAGCCCCTAGTCCTTAGTCCTTAGCCCTTAGCCCCTAGCCCTTAGTCCCTAGCTCCTAGCCCCTAGCCCTTAGTCTCTAGCTCCTAGCCCCTAGCCCTTAGTCCTTAGCCCATAGATCCTAGCGCCAAGTTCATAGCCTCTAGCCCTTAGTCCCTAGCTCCTAGGCCCTAGCTCCAAGCCCATAGTGCCTAGCCCTTAGACCCTAGCTCCTAGGCCCTAGCTCCAAGCCCATAGTGTCTAGCCCTTAGACCCTAGCTCCTAGGCCCTAGCTCCAAGCCCATAGTGTCTAGCCCTTTTCCCCTAGATCCTAGCCCCAAGTTCATAGCCTCTAGCCCTTAGTCCCTAGATCCTAACCCCCACCTGCTTGCCCCTAGCTACTAGCCGCTAGCCCCTATTTCCTGGCCCCTCCATGTAGATCTGAATCGACATTTTCACCCACCCAATAAAACATTTTTAATTGTATTTATTTTAATCTACAGGATGCCTTCGACGTAGGGGCTAGGGGACCATTTATTCAGAAGTAGTGATACAAAATACAAATTGGTCCCCTAGCCCCTACTCCCTACCCCCTAGGATCTTAATTTATATATGAACGTATTAGAATGGTATAAGCAATATGCATATGTCCCAGATATCTCCCTAGTCCTTATGTAGAGCACTGCTTTTACAAGGGCTCACACCTGCAGAGTCTTTTTTGATGGACATCAAGTATGCGTGTGTGAGAACAGCCACAGAAAGGCAAGGAGCTGGAGACCATGCTCCAAGGTGCTGGCAGGGAATTTACTCACTAAGACATGGAGAAGACAATTGATATAAGAGTCCAAGCTTTGTGTGTGTGTGTGTGTGTGTGTGTGTGTGTGTGTGTGTGTGTGTGTGTGGTGTGTGTGTGTGTGTGTGTGTGTGTGTGTGTGTGTGTGTGTGTGTGTGTGTGTGTGTGTGTGGTGTGTGGTGGTGTGTGTGTGTGTGTGTGTGTGTGGTGTGTGTGTGTGTGTGTGTGTGTGTGTGTGTGTGTGTGGTGGTGGGGAAGGGTGTGGTGTGTGTGTGTGTGTGTGTGTGTGTGTGTGTGTGTGTGTGTGTGTGTGTGTGGGTGTGTGTGTGTGGTGGGGAAGGGTGTGTGTTTGTGTGTGTGTGTGTGTGGTGGGGAAGGGTGTGTGTGTGGTGGGGGGGGGTGTGTGTGTGTGTGTGTGTGTGTGTGTGTGTGTGTGTGTGTGTGGGGGGGAAGGGTGTGTGTGTGTGTGTGTGTGTGTGGTGGGGAAGGGTGTGTGTGTGTGTGTGTGTGTGTGTGTGTGTGTGTGTGTGTGTGTGTGTGTGTGTGTGTGTGGTGTGGTGTGTGTGTGTGTGTGTGTGTGTGTGTGGTGGTGGGGAAGGGTGTGTGTGTGTGTGTGTGTGTGTGTGTGTGGTGTGTGTGGTGGGGAAGTGGTGTGTGTGTGTGTGTGTGTGTGTGTGTGTGTGTGTGTGTGTGTGTGTGTGTGTGTGTGTGTGTGTGTGTGTGTGTGTGTGTGTGTGTGTGTGTGTGACACACTATGGGTTTCGCAGTAGCAAGCTGCAATCTCTGCTTTTTAGTAAAACAACAACTGATGAATTATGCCCTCTCAAGGTCATACCCCTTATGTGTGTGTTGGTCCGTCTGCGTGCCTGTGTGTGTGTTGGCTTCTCATGTGCGTATATTGATTCCACACATGAACAAAAGAAAAAGAAACACACACACTCACTACTCACAGTATTGGCCTAACATCTCAGTGTGTTTCCTATTTCCAGCAGAGGGGCTCACTACTCACAGTATTGGCCTAACATCTCAGTGTGTTTCCTATTTCCAGCAGAGGGGCTCACTACTCACAGTATTGGCCTAACATCTCAGTGTGTTTCCAGTGTGTTTCCTATTTCCAGCAGAGGGGCTCACACTCACAGTATTGGCCTAACATCTCAGTGTGTTTCCTATTTCCAGCAGAGGGCTCACTACTCACAGGGCCTAACATCTAGTGTGTTTCCTATTTCCACATTGGCCTAACATCTCAGTGTGTTTCCTATTTCCAGCAGAGGGGCTCACTACTCACAGTATTGGCCTAACATCTCAGTGTGTTTCCTATTTCCAGCAGAGGGGCTCACTACTCACAGTATTGGCCTAACATCTCAGTGTGTTTCCTATTTCCAGCAGAGGGGCTCACACTCACAGTATTGGCCTAACATCTCAGTGTGTTTCCTATTTCCAGCAGAGGGGCTAACATAACATCTCAGTGTGTTTCCTATTTCCAGCAGGGGCTCACTACTCACAGTATTGGCCTAACATCTCAGTGTGTTTCCTATTTCCAGCAGAGGGGCTCACTACTCACAGTATTGGCCTAACATCTCAGTGTGTTTCCTATTTCCAGCAGAGGGGCTCACTATTCACAGTTGCTCCTTAGAAACACTGATATGCTCTAGACTCGAGGAATATTTTGAGACGAGTGGAAACGCATT